>NC_091124.1:37522500-37577500 GCF_040183065.1 Periplaneta americana | reverse complement strand
ATACAACTGTCTTCAAATTTATTATTGTACCATCTCAACATTACAAATATTACGCTAGATGCATGCTAGATGGCAGCAGTGAGTTATGATTACTAGCAATGCCTTCTCGTCGAGAAGTTCTCGATCTATATTACGATGGCAGTGTTACTTGTCAAGAAGGCTTTGTTGATTCAGTTTCATTTTTATTAAAACAGTTGCATTCCACTTCAATTATCCGAATCCCAGTAATCAACGTCACTTGACAGATGATTTTCAATAAATCTTAATATTAAACAATCTCTGATACGTGACTATCCATAATATCATATAGCAGAAGCTATAACATAACCTAACTAATATACACAAGTGTTAGAAAAGTTTTAATTAACGACGGTGACATAAAAAAATAAACATGAATAACTTTAAAAGGAAGAATTATTGAATGTACAATTTTCAAATTTGAATGTGGTTGGTGGTTCAATTGACGTTATATTGGACGTGTGCGTAATAGAAGTGGAACTCGTTGATGTAGGCCTAAATGGTGTATTCAACTTATTCAGGATTTCCGAATGGTGCTCTTCATTTATTTGTAAATAGGATTTCAGAAGGTGCATAGGTATGATCAGTGATTTTTATTAATTATTCTTGTTCTTGAATGCCAATGCGAGTCATATTTGAAACTGCTGTGCATCGACTGGATTGGTTTGTAATTTTTTTTTTTTTTTGATGTCCAGACCAGCGCAGTTTCAAATGTTGGCAAACAAAGAAACAAATGTTAGGGACACGATAAAATTAAACAAATGCTAGGGACGCGATAAAATTTAAAAAATGCTAGGGACGCGATAAAATTGTGCGATAAGCAGCCATGATTGGTTGAAATGCGTCCTTTCGTACCGTTTTATTGGTCAAAAGTAGTATGACGTCGTAAAAGTGTAATAGTCTATTTAAATATAATTTACATAAGATCTAATACGACTGACATGTTTCTTTAGAAACATTACTAGCCTGTCTGCACTGTACTACACTAAAAATATATACTTGACTTCTGAGTAATTGAACGGTTCGTTGCTTCAGATAAATAATGACGATTTTAATAATCCATTGGATGATATATTATAAGTGACAAATGCCTTGATTTGGCTGATATATGAAGCCTTGTGTTTTAATTAAATAAAAACGCAATTAACAGGCTTTGTTCGGTTCCACTACGTCATCGAGCTGGATTTGTTAATCAATTAAGCCCACTACTCTGGATGGAATGTGTGGTACTTCTTTGCACGCTTTTTCCCCCCCAGCTGGAATCGCTCGTCCGTTGGAAACCGCATTCAATTAAGGTACACACATCATAATATTTTTGTGTACCGTAATGGATCATTAAATAAGAAAGTGTATTTAATGTTTTGTTCTCACATTTAACAGGAAACCATTTTCAACACTTGGCTGTTTTTACATTCCTTGTTCAAACACAAAAGATACAGGAAAGTAGCTGACATATTTTAATATACGCAGAAAATGGTGACGTAGGAAGAAAATGAGTTATTATTGTACTAAATGTGTAAGGTGTTTTGATCTCAAACGTATTGTGTATTCCAATTGAGTTAGTATAATTTACAAATAATAATAATAATAATAATAATAATAATAATAATAATAATAATAATAATAATAATAACAACAATAATAATAACAACAACAATAATAGTCTCGAAAGTTGCTGTGAATTTTCGAAATTGAATAGTTTTACGTGAAATTATTTTAGTGCAGAAGATTAGCCAATTTTACAGGATGAACAGTGAGTAATTTCATTAATTTCAGGGGGTTATTCTTTGAGATATTTCAAACAAAACAGTTTAATACAAATTTGCTCGTTTTTGCTTCCTTTTCGAGATGATAAAATGTTTTATATTAAATATTTCGGAGCGTGTTCTGAGAAAGGAATTGATTTAACTCCAAATATGCTCAGTCAGTTTAAGAGAACAGTTTATTATGAAAATAAATGATTAAAAAAAATAGTTTTGTCCTTTAAATGTGCAGAAATTTGATCCCAACAAATATAACTTACCGCTCTGAAAATAATTTTACAACGTTACACATTTCACTGTCATTATATAACTCATTTCACTAATAGTATAGAACACATTTCACTGACACTTTATAATACATTTCACCGACACTATAGAACACATTTCACTGACAGTATAGAAGACATTTCACTAATACTGCAGAACACATTTAACTCACACTATATAATACATTTCACCGACAGTATAGAATACATTTCACTGACAGTATAGAAGACATTTCACTAATACTGCAGAACACATTTAACTCACACTATATAACACATTTCACCGACAGTATAGAATACATTTCACTGACAGTATAGAATACATTTCACTAATACTGCAGAACACATTTAACTCACACTATATAATACATTTCACCGACAGTATAGAATACATTTCACTGACAGTATAGAAGACATTTCACTAATACTGCAGAACACATTTAACTCACACTATATAGCACATTTCACCGACAGTATAGAATACATTTCACTGACAGTATAGAAGACATTTCACTAATACTATAGAACACATTTCACTAATACTATAGAACACATTTCAATGACACTATATAACAAATTTCACCGGCAGTATAGAACACATTTCACTGACACCATAGAACATATTTCACTAATACTATAAAACACATTTCACTGACACTATATAAATATTTCACCGACACTATAGAACACAGTTCACTGACAGTATAGAACACGTTTCACTGACACTATAGAACATATTTCACTAATACTATAGAACAAATTTTACTGACACTATATAACACATTTAACCGACAGTATAGAACACATTTCACTGACACTATAGAACATATTTCACTAATACTATAAAACACATTTCACTGACACTATATAAATATTTCACCAACACTATAGAACACATTTCACTGACAGTATAGAACACGTTTCACTGACACTATAGAACATATTTCACTAATACTATAGAATAAATTTTACTGACACTATATAACACATTTCACCGACAGTATAGAACACATTTCACTGACACTATAGAACGTATTTCACTAATACTATAAAACACATTTCACTGACACTATATAAATATTTCACCGACACTATAGAACACATTTCACTGACAGTATAGAACACGTTTCACTGACACTATAGAACATATTTTACTAATACTATAGAACAAATTTCACTGACACTAAGAACACATTTCACTGAATCTATAGAAGACATTTCAATGATACTATAGAACACATTTTACTGACACTATATAACACATTTCACCGACAGTATAGAACACATTTCACTGACACTATAGAATAATTATATTTCACTAATACTATAGAACAAATTTAACTGACACTATATAACACATTTCACCGACACTATAGAACACATTTCACTGACTCAATAGAAGGCATTTCACTGATAGTATAGAACACATTTCACTGACAGTATAGCACACATTTCACTGACACTTTAGAACATATTTCATTGACACTATAGAACACATTTCATTGACAATATACAATACATTTCACTGACACTTTAGAACACATTTCATTGACACTATAGAACAAATTTCACTGACACTATAAATTATCACTGATCGAAATTAATTACTGGCACTGTAAACCTTATTAAAACCATAAACCATTAAATCATATATTTTTTTTAAATATTAAAATTATTTGTATAATATAAAGTCAATTGCCCTGTATAGAATTTCATTTTACTTTCTGAACATAGCATAAATTTACTGAAAGTAGCCTATTTTACAATACGAAGGAAATAATATGATTTTATTTGCATGCTGAACATAATAATAAAAATATATGAACGTATTTTACATGCTAAAATAAACAGTGCAGTTTTATTTATGTCTTGAATAAATAACTAAGTAAGAGTATTACATGGCAGTATTTTATTTTGTGAACTAAATATTTGAATATATTTAGACGCTGTGAATAAATAAGTGACAATTAAGTGCTAGATGGAGACATCGAATCAGGTCAATCGCCCCGTCGCCGTGTCCCACGTGAATCCAAACCGACTGCCCACAGGCTGCTCACGGTAGCTGTTACACGGCTCCTGTTTTAACGAAGACTTTGTAGATCTAGCCGTTCCTTAATGAACACCATAAGATAAGGTTTGCTCTGCCGGACCATATATCAAGTGCAATTAACAAGGATCGGGTTTTTGGATAGAGTGCTTGCTCTCTCGCTACTGCAGGACAAGGCTCTGTCACTTGCTGTGTGTGTATATCTGTCGTAATGTAGGGAGAGCCGGGGTTCGATCTACTGCAGACTTAGTCAGACTTTGCTGAAGTAGTAACATAAATCTACTTCCTCAACAAGTTTCATACTATTATAATCATTGTGTTATCTTTTCATCGTAGGTGATCTGTTTACCTTATTAACCCTCGACACTTACCTGGGGTCTTTTCTGACCTCACAACATCTTTTATTGTTAATACTTACTTACTTACTTACTTACTGGCTTTTAGGAAACCCGGAGGTTCATTGCCGCCCTCACATAAGCCCGCCATCGGTCCCTATCCTGAACAAGATTAATCCAGTCTCTATCATCATATCCCACCTCCCTCAAATCCATTTTAATATTATCCTTCCATCTACATCTCGGCCTTCCCAAAGGTATTTTCCCCTCCGACCTCCCAACTAACACTCTATATGCATTTCTGGATTCGCCCATACGTGCTACATGCCCTGCCCATCTCAAACGTCTCGATTTAATGTTCCTAATTATGTCAGGTGAAGAATATAATGCGTGCAGTTCTGTGTTGTATAACTTTCTCCATTCTCCTGTAACTTCATCCCTCTTAGCCCCAAATATTTTCCTAAGAACCTTATTCTCAAACACCCTCAACCGCTGTTCCTCTCTCAAAGTGAGAGTCCAAGTTTCACAACCATAAAGAAAAACCGGTAATATAACTGTTTCATAAATTCTAACTTTCAGATTTTTTGACAGCAGACTGGATGATAAAAGCTTCTCAAGCGAATAATAACAGGCATTTCTCATATTTATTCTGTGTTTAATTTCCTCCCGAGTATCATTTATATTTGTTATTGTTGCTCCCAGGTATTTGAATTTTTCCACCTCTTCAAAGGATATTCTCGTCACGAGACATAATCATATACTTTATCTTTTCGGGATTTACTTCCAAACCTATCTCTGTGGCCCGGTAACACACAAGAAATACACCTTCTTTATTGGAATACGCCAATTTCATTGTGTTTTTATTTTTCAGTTGTTGGCACAGTTTCTTCAATAAATATAACATATACTAAATTGCCATTGATTTTTCAATTATTGACGTATGTTCTTCAGTGAAATAGCTACACCATTTTTATTATCTTTCATTTTTCAATTGTTGGCACTCGTTCTTCAGTGGAATAGCTATACCATTTTTATTATCTTTGATTTTTCAAATGTTGGCACTTGTTCTTCAGTGGAATAGCTACACCATTTTTATTATCTTTGATTTTTCAATTGTTGGCACTTGTTGTTCGGTGGAATAGCTACACCATTTTTATTATCTTTGATTTTTCAAATGTTGGCACTTGTTCTTCAGTGGAATAGCTATACCATTTTTATTATCTTTGAATTTTCAATTGTTGGCACTTGTTCTTCAGTGGAATAGTTATACCATTTTTATTATCTTTGATTTTTCAAATGTTGGCACTTGTTCTTCAGTGGAATAGCTACACCATTTTTATTATCTTTGAATTTTCAATTGTTGGCACTCGTTTTTCAGTGGAATAACTACACCAAATTTTATTTTCTTTGATTTTTCAATTGTTGACACTCGTTCTTTATTGGAATAATTACACCATTTTCATTTTCTTTAATTTTTCAATTGTTGGCACTCGTTCTTCAGTGGAATAACGACACCGTTTTTATTATCTTTGATTTTTCAATTGTTGGCACTCGTTCTTCAGTGGAATAGCTACACCATTTTTACTATCTTTGAGTTTTCAATTGTTGGCATTCGTTCTTCAGTGGAATAATTACGCCATTTTTATTGTGTTTGATTTTTCAGTTGTTGACGGGCTGCTATTGTCAACTGTTGATAATGTCGCTTTAGTAACATTAGATGAGCTTGATTGTAAAAGTGGTTTGAAATGAATCCGTGTTATAGTTTCAATTTTATAACTAATCTGTATCGAATTCGATTCTATAAGAATCACTTGGTATTTTTTTCTCTCAATAATATTTATTGAAAACGAAATTAAAAATATTATTGGTTTTTATGAGAAGACAAGAAATGTGACATGACAGTTGTCTTTAATTCAAGCTAAACTTACTGGATGTTTATCTCCTTCTAGACATGTAAATAATTTTCATAACCGAACAAAAACTAAATTCGTTGCAGAAAAAGTAATACGAAAGATTATCCCTGTCACACGATCACTATGTGCTAACTGGCAGCCGTCAGATGTTCGTAGTAACCGTAGCAACAGCCCGCGGTCATTTATTAGTGTGCATGCATTCCACGCAAGGAGGTCTGTTATCAGAGGAATGTTGTATCACTCCAGCAGACCAACTTAATAATATATTTAATTACCTGCTTATCCACTGCTGACTGTGACAAGTGGCCACTTGCAGGGTACAGTCACCAAATTTAACATTGCGGCGGTATTCGAGGAAAAACTTGGTCCAGGCAACAAAAAGTAGGCGATCTAGACAAGTTTTTCTATACCTATACTTCATAGTTATTTGAGGAATATAAGCTGCTAGGAGTCTAAAATGATTTAGCGTGTAGAAGAAGCTGTTAAACGAAAATGAAAGAAAAATTGGTAGTATTTGAAGAAAACCTACTCCAACTTTTTCAAGACTAAAATGAGCAAGTTATATGAAGAAATATTAAATTTTCGCATTAGTTGGTTTCCTCTGCAAATACGTCTATAACAATAGCGAAAATGGCAATATATTTTATCGCAAATTTTCGCGACAGATGTGTTTCAGAGCGAAAGAAATTATTTCGATGAAGAAGTGAAATTTATTAAAAATTTGCATTTCATTGCTCTTTTTTTTTTTTTTTTTTAAACATTTGATGCCCCGTTTAGACACTTTTAACTTGTGTACAGAACATCCACTCTTCTTACCAGCTGAAAGCTAGAATTGGAAAATACAAGTTCCAAAGTAGATTAAGAGATCATCCCTACTCCCAAACCGGGTCATTGGCACTTGGCAGAAGGAAAAATGTACTGTGCATCTGAAAAGTTACTTTTGCTTTCTGGTTTCCTACTAAGGTCAAGGATGTTGCTATTTTAGGAAATTTTTTTTCCAAATATCCATTTGTAAAGGTGGGTCGAACGTCGACAGTTACGCTTAATTTTAAAGTTAAAGAATTTGATAGTGAGGGTTTTTATGTATCCGAGACTAATATGTTAATGTGCAAATTTTGTAATGTGCGAGTAGATTGGGAGAAACGAGACACGTTGTCTAACATTATTTAAAAAATAAAGACCATATCGTAGAAGGCAAGAATCAATGAAAACTTTTTTATTATTATTTTGACGTCTAACATGTAATATAGCGTTATATTTTCAAGTAAAAGTCCCTTTCTAATTTATACTAAATTAGTGCGATTATTATACTTTTACTACGTCATATTATTTTTGACCAATAAAACGGTATGGAACGACGTGTTTCAATCAATCATGGCTGCTTATTCTACAATTTTTATCACCTCCCTAACATTTGTTTTTATTATCTCGCTAGCATTTGTTTCTTTGTTTGCCAACATTGTACTTTCAATAATTTTATTGTCCCTTTTAAAATGATTAATATTTATTTCATCATCCTTAATTAACATTTTTCTATCAGTTATCTTGTTTATAATATTTAGGTTATGTTACAGCTTCTGCTGTATGAGATTATGGATAGTCACGTATTAGACATTGTTTAATATTATATTGATAATTGAAGTGGAATGCAACTGTTTTAATAATAAATGAAACTGAATCAACAAAGCCTTCTTGACTAGTAATCGTTCATAGAGTTTCAAAATGTTTTATGTTTTCATTCTAATTAAACTTTACCGTTTTCAATTATATGTGTATTTTAAAATGTATGTTTTTTCCTTACCCCTTCGGTATTGTGACGAAGCCTATCACTGCATGTTTAACGCCTTAATAAATTGAATTGAATGAAAATTGTGTAGTTGGCACAACTGGTAGCAAGAGAACAGCTAAATATAACACATTACTGCCATCTAGTGGAATATTTGTAATGATGAGATAGTACAATAATACATTTTCAAGACAGTTTAATATTTTAGTAAGTCAATTAATATTTTATTGTATTAGAGCACTTTATTTCTACTAATTTTTATATACTTTCTCCTAATCGTGTAATAGTCAATTAAATCCGACTCCAGTTTTGATTTTCTCTAGATAAATCAAAACCTCTAGTGAGATTACTGTAGATAATCTTACAACTAATTAGCGATAAAACGGGAAATATATTTTATCACGATTTTTTTCGCAACTAATGCGAAATTATCTGGTCTGTAGATATTTTTTGGCACATCAACTTCTTTGAAGCCATTGAAAGTTCGTAGATGATACGTAACGCAGGATCAAATTAAAATGTAAATGGGATAAAGTAAATGATATTCGGGGAAAAATACTCCAAATTCTTTTTAAAGTCTGTTAAAGAAACTAATATGAACAATGTTTTGTCATATAATATCAACGTTCTCTACAAATACAAAGACTATTAAGATACTTCTTCATACATGGTGAGTTTGTAAAAGCGTAAGAAATTTAAAAAGGAAAAAAAAACGGGGTGCTCTACAGAACAATCTGAGCAGAGAACTTTTCAGTTTAAGGAGATATTAGCTTAAAAATTATATCGATATTCATTAATTGTTTGCCTAGTATCAACATATTTATTATTTTCATTTATTTACACTTCGTATTGAAATTTACTTGCGTGGGTGTATAATTTTTTTACGGTTGTTCCCACTTTCCATATCTGTAACTGCAGACTCTCAATTTATTGCATCTCTACGATAAGCTCTACCGCCATTTTCTTACGGTTCGTGTCATCGTTATTATGATTATTATCATTTTTTGTAAATTAGTGTTGCTGTAATCTAAAAGCGAATATTCTAAGCTTAAAAGTGAAAGGCATAAGAAGCAGAAAAAATAATTCATCTAATATCTCCACTAATAGGCCTATGTGTATTTCTGCTCTTCATGTTAAAATATTGAATATTTATTTTTTCCTGTTAATTTTTCAGAGAGATAAAGTAGTCTAGATGTAATATAAGTAAGCACACCTAAGAAATATGTCACATTACGTCTTTATGTCACTTTATTTAACAAGGAGAGCTATTCACTTCTTTTAATGGCTTTCCTGTTAAAAAAAGCAACATTTTATTGAACACATACTTTGCGCAACGGATTGCTAACTAGACACCGTGAGGGTAGACTTTTTTTTTAATAGAGTCGGCTCGCTGTAGTATTGAAAGTTGAATAACTGACCCATATTGAACACGACATGTTTTAGCGGCATGTTGCAGTGGAACTCATTTCCGGTATCTTCTGGAGGACTTGTTCGAGTTGTTTTTGCTGCAGCCCGCGTTTTATGTTTTTAAACATTTCGTTGTAAGGAAGTTTCTGTCGTTGTACCAGTTGCCGAACGCATTGTACTGGTGGCATTGTTCAAAACTGGTCCAACACCGCTTTCAACACTCTGGAGAAAACTGTATCTTCTTGAAAGTTAAGTTACAGCAACTACAGACTTTTTTTATTGTGTTGCTGTTATTGTTGTTGTTGTTTCTACTGTTAATCTCATGGTTGTTCCGTTTGTTGCTGCTGCTACTAATGAATGTGGTTATTATTGTGGCTGCTGTTGATGCCATTATTTTTGTTGAAGTTGTTTTCTGTTATTGTTGCTGCATTCATTTCTATCATTCCTGTTAATAGTGTTGCTGTACTATGGATTTTTTGATATGTTATTCTTGTGGTTGCAGTTGATGTGGTTATTGTAATTGCTGATATGATTCGTGTGCTGTTGTTGGTGATAATTCTGTAACTTCTGTGGTCGTTACTATATTGTTACTGTATTTATTATCATTAACTATACTGTATTGTTCAGTTAAATGTGCTTTCGTTGTTAGACTGGAGATTTTGTACTGAATACTAAATTAATAAAATTGTTTGTTGCTTTTATTTACAATAATTTTTATCTGCAATTGCTTTGGGTTCTAAAGCTGTTTTTTCTGTTGATATTTCGTTAATATTGTTCATATATTACCTATTTCTTTGCTTTTGGTAGTCGATGTGATTGTTTTTGTTGATATTACTATTATTGTTGATGTTATTTATGTAGGTGATATCGCTGTTACTACAGCTAATGTGATTGTTGTGGTAGCTTTTTTTTAAATATTACTCTTAATGTTGTTAATCATGTTACTATTGTATTTGTTTTTATATGCCCATTATTACTTTCAGTTTTGGTACAATTAATTGCATTGCTAATACTCTTACAGTTGTTTTTGTCTAGCAGATCAGGTTCTTGTTACTGTTATTGCTACAGTGTTGTTTCTGTGTTTCGTAATAGATCAGGTTCTTGTTACTGTTATTGCTACAGTGTTGTTTCTATGTTTTGTAATAGATCAGGTTCTTGTTACTGTTATTGCTACAGTGTTGTTTCTATGTTTTGTAATAGATCAGGTTCTTGTTACTGTTGTTGCTACAGTGTTGTTTCTATGTTTTGTAATAGATCAGGTTCTTGTTACTGTTATTGCTACAGTGTTGTTTCTATGTTTTGTAATAGATCAGGTTCTTGTTACTATTATTGCTACACTGTTGTTTCTATGTTTTGTAATAGATCAGGTTCTTGTTACTGTTATTGCTACAGTGTTGTTTCTATGTTTTGTAATAGATCAGGTTCTTGTTACTATTATTGCTACACTGTTGTTTCTATGTTTTGTAATAGATCAGGTTCTTGTTACTGTTGTTGCTACAGTGTTGTTTCTATGTTTTGTAATAGATCAGGTTCTTGTTACTGTTATTGCTACAGTGTTGTTTCTATGTTTTGTAATAGATCAGGTTCTTGTTACTATTATTGCTACACTGTTGTTTCTATGTTTTGTAATAGATCAGGTTCTTGTTACTGTTGTTGCTACACTGTTGTTTCTATGTTTTGTAATAGATCAGGTTCTTGTTACTGTTATTGCTACAGTGTTGTTTTTATGTTTTGTAATAGATCAGGTCCTGTTATTGTTATTACTACAGTATTGTTTCCATGTCTTGTAATAAATCAGGTTCTTGTTATTGTTGCTATAGTATAGTTTCTGTGTTTGTTGTAATTGTTCTGGTTCTTGTTTTTGTTTTGGCTGCAGTGTTGTGTCTAGATTTATTATAATAGATCTAGCACTTCTCGTTGGGATACAGTGTTGATTCTATATTTGTTTTAATAGTTATGGCTCTTGTTACTATTATTGTCATTGCTACAGTGTTTTCCCTATGTTTATTGTAATAAATCTCATTCTTATGACAATTGCTATACTGTAGTGTCTATGTTTTTGTAATATAACTGGTCTTTTTACTGTAATTGCTATTCCTACAACCTTATATAAATGTTCCTTGTAACAACTCTATCGTTGTTGTTACTGTTCTGCTATTTCCTTGTTTGTTGTAACAGATCTAGTTCTTGGTAATATTATTGTTGTTTTGATATTTATTTGTGTGGTGTATATAGATTTGGTTCTTGATATTATTGTTGTTGTTGCCATTCTTTTATTTGTTTGTTATAATAGATCTTAATATTGCTTATCATCGAATATGTTTAAATATTCAAGATACTACTGCTGGCTTGAGCAGCAAAATGTGGCAATTATTTTTTTTTTTTTGCAATGGTTAAGATATTCAATGAAAGTTTAAATTCTTTGTTTTAAGATTATACTAAGATGATTCTCATGAAGCGATGACCTATGTTTATTTGAGATTACACACAACCAGCAACCACTTAAAGGTCTCACGCAATTAGTAGGATTCTATGGATCCTGTGCCATATTATTTTGTTTCCAAACTTCAAATGTGAAAAAAAATTCTGTCCTTTCTATTTTTGGCTCAATAGTGATCTCATAAATATTTAGCCAGCTTGTTAGTTTTGGATGTTTTTTGTTTTCATTTTTTGAAGTGTTAATACAGAAACAAAAGTATCTTGTACATAGCACCGATATTTGTAATTCAAATTGTACATGTTTAAGCAATTAATAAATTAATGATGATTATCATTTAAACACATTTACTTTTTAACTTCGCTCTAGAATATGCCATTAGGAAAGTTCAGGATAATAGACAGGGTTTGGAGTTGAATGGGTTACATCAGCTTCTTGTCTATGCGGATGACGTGAATATGCTAGGAGAAAATCCACAAACGATTAGGGAAAACACGGAAATTCTAGTTGAAGCAAGTAAAGCGATAGGGTTGGAAGTAAATCCTGAAAAAACTAAGTATTTGATTATGTCTCTTGACCAGAATATTGTACGAAATGGAACTATAAAAATTGGAAATTTATCTTTCGAAGAGGTGGAAAAATTGAAGTATCTTGGAGCAACAGTAACAAATATAAATGACACTCGGGAGGAAATTAAACGCAGAATAAATTTGGGAAATGGGTGTTATTATTCGGTTGAGAAGCTTTTGTCATCTAGTCTTCTGTCAAAAAATCTGAAAGTTAGAATTTATAAAACAGTTATATTACCGGTTGTTCTGTATGGTTGTGAAACTTGGACTCTCACTTTGAGAGAGGAACAGAGATTAAGAGTGTTTGAGAATAAGGTTCTTTGGGGCTAAGAGGGATGAAGTTACAGGAGAATGGAGAAAGTTACACAACGCAGAGCTGCACGCATTGTATTCTTCACCTGACATAATTAGAAACATAAAATCCAGACGTTTGAGATGAGCAGGACATGTAGTACGTATGGGCGAATCCAGAAATGCATATAGAGTGTTAGTTGGGAAGCCGGAGGGAAAAAGACCTTTGGGGAGGCCGAGACGTAGGTGGGAATATAATATTAAAATGGATTTGAGGGAGGTGGGATATGATGATAGAGACTGGATTAATCTTGCTCAGGATAGGGACCAATGGCGGGCTTATGTGAGGGCGGCAATGAACCTCCGGGTTCCTTAAAAGTCAATAAGTAAGTAAGTATCATTTTTTAAAATTGGTTTTTATTTTACGACGCTTTATCAATTTCCATGGTTATCCAGCGCCTGAGTCAATTAATGAAGATGATAATGTCGGCGAAATGAGTCCAGGGTTCAGGGTCGAAAGTTACCAGCAATTTCTCTTAATGGGTTGAGGAAAAAGCTCGGAAAAAATTCAACCAGATAACTTGTCCCAACCAGGATTTGAAACCGAGCCCGCTCGTTTCACTGTCAGACGTGCTAACCACTACTCCACAGGGGTCGACCGATTATATGATAAAGTAATAATAATGATAATAATAACAATGATATTCCTTTCTTCCGAAAGCAGCTTGATCTTGGGAAAGAAGACCGGCTGCAAGGTTCTGTGCTCTCCTCGTCGAATCAGAGTATACATTTTAGGAACTGCCCCCATTAGTTTTAAAAAGGACCACCATTAGGAGAGCGCTCCCGCCTGTATCTTCCGCTCCTACTACCGGATAACCCAGGCTACGCAGATTGAATTTCAATTGTTTTTTCCATTTCGTTCCAATTTATATAATTTTTTTGTGTGTGTTTCTCTCCCCCCATCTCCGCGGACTCCTTCCATTCTGGTCCTTATTTTCTCTCAATCCAGTTCTTATTTCCTTGCCTGGTACTGTTTTGGACAGGCAATTCTCAGCGCAAATCCCTCCACATATTAAAATAGCAAGAACTAGACAAATGCAATTTGTTATGCGCAGTATCTATTTTAGTCATAACGCTTGCAACGGAAATAAAGTTCGATTTCGCATATAAACATAGACTCACACTTTTAGGATACTCTGTACACTGCACGAGATAATTATAGACTTGTATTAGTAGCCTATTAGTATTAGTATTTTTTTATTTAACCTGGTAGAGATGAGGCCGTCAGGCCTTCTCTGCCCCTCTACCAGGAGATTCCAACTACAATATGAACAATAAAATCACAATTAGCCTAGTATTAAATTTACAATTACAATTACAAATAACATTAAAATTAGTATTAAATTTACAATTACAATTACAATGAAATCAAAGTACGAAAAGATTACCTGAATAATTAAAGCTAGATAATTTATCATAGAGAAACAAAGAATATTTTATATTTACTGAATTACAAATTAAATCTAGAATAACAAAATTGTATAGTGATGAAATTACTGAATATTGAAATATTTTGTGATAGATTAAAGAAACTATTTACAAGAAATCAATTACTGACCAAGTGCCTAGTAAGTTTTCGTTTGAATTCAATTTTATTTCGACAGTCCCTGATGCTAGCAGGTAGCGAATTCCAGAGTCTTGGCAGGGCTATTGTGAAAGAAGATGAGTATGAGGAGGTGCGATGGGTTGGTATTGTTAGTATTGTTTCATGACGAGAGCGTGTGTTCAGATTGTGGTGGGAAGAAAGGTAAGTGAAGCGAGACGACAGGTACGAAGGAATAGAAGAGTTCAAGATTTTGAAGAGAAAGAGAAGTGAATGTAAATTTCTTTTCTTATCTAGTTTAAGCCAACCTATTGCTTCCAGGGATGGGGTAATATGATCATATTTACGAACATTGCTTACAAAACGTACAACGTGTACTTCGTGCACCCAGGTTCATGCCTGTCGTACGGTCTCGTGTGTTTATCATCCTACGGTGGCGGGTTTGATTCCTGAATATGAAACAGGATATTTCTAATTTTTCTTCCAAAAGTACGTATAGCCTTACCTCCTGTCTGTCGTCCTTACAGTGATCTAGCGGCTATCGAGTTGTCTGTTGTATCAGAGAATCGGGGTGCAAATCCGGTCTCGGTTTCTGGCTTTAAGGGAAGGCAGAGGTGAACATTTCAAAATCCACAAAATTTATCCGATTTGTTTGAAATTGATCATGGATACTAAGTATGTTATTAGTGATGGACATACCAAGTTTCAACTTTCTAAGTACAATAGGTCTGTAAATATTAATAATTTTATTTTATAAAACTTTATATCGTTTGATATAAAATGCTCCATGCACCATATTGTAAGAAATTTTCAATATTTCTTTTTATTTATATGTTCAGAGAAGGTATATAAATAATGATAAGTATTAGTTTATTATGGGAATAATATAGTAATACAGTTATCTTGGTTTTAAGCAGAAGTTTTGGACCCAAAATATATAATGAATTAATTAGAGCTTAACCTGAGCTAAGTACACTTAACACACACAGATTTAAGAAACAAATCAGATTAATTATTTAATTGTTTAAGCTAATTGAGTTAAAAATTGATACTCTAATATTTATGTACTTTTGTATTTTCTATTTGTATATAGACCATATTATTACATGCTGTATTATTTTACCATTTATTAATGTTATTGTGCTCAATGAACTCTCTTAATTTTGTGATATATTTTGTATAACTGATCTGAACTGCGCCCGAGCACGAGCTTCTGCTCTTTCGGGCTGCAATGCCTAATGTAACTCAAGTGTAAAGTATTAAATAAATAAAATAAAAAAAATCATACTTTTAAAGGGCACAAAATCAAAAACTAACATCGGAATATGAAAATAAAGATAATAAAAATGAAAAAAAAATCTAATTTTCATTTTTTCTTCAGTTTTGTTCGAAAATTTCACCTCTGCCTCCCCTTAAAAGCCAATAAAATTTTACGCATGGCTTCGTACCAGTGAGAATTATAACTCGGTGATTTTTCGTAGATGCACGGAACGTAAAAGAACCCTACCTCCTAAGAAGGGCTCCAGGGATAATATGCCGGTCATTTTTCGCTATCATTAAAATTTGGGGATCAACAGATCATGCCAATAGTCAATGTGGTAGTGAACTTTGTCTACCCAACGTACAAAACCACGACGTTACATAACACAACATAACATACCACACTATAACATAATATAACATAACTTACCACACTATAACATAATATAACATAACTTACCACACTATAACATAATATAACATAACTTACCACACTATAACATAATATAACATAACTTACCACACTATAACATAATATAACATAACTTACCACACTATAACATAATATAACATAACTTACCACACTATAACATAATATAACATAACTTACCACACTATAACATAATATAACATAACTTACCACACTATAACATAATATAACATAACTTACCACACTATAACATAATATAACATAACTTACCACACTATAACATAATATAACATAACTTACCACACTATAACATAATATAACATAACTTACCACACTATAACATAATATAACATAACTTACCACACTATAACATAATATAACATAACTTACCACACTGTAACATAATATAACATAACATACCACACTATAACATAATATAACATAACTTACCACACTATAACATAATATAACATAACTTACCACACTATAACATAATATAACATAACTTACCACAATAAATGACAATTTATTACATGTGCCGTCTATGCTTATCCTTATTTAACAAATATATTGGTTATACAATATTTTGTTACATAATATATATTTATTTGAACGTTTTCGGCTCTATGGAGCCATCATCAGAAACAAGTAAGCCCATATGTATGGTGTGAGTACACTATATGTTGCCGTACAAGTAAACTCAATTAATGTTAAAATTAAAAGGCATGTTTCTATTTGAAAACAATAATTGTAAGGCAGAAATTACAATATAAATACAAGGCGGCTCTATGGGCCGTGATAAAATGTTACAATTGCTGATGATAAAATTAACTAAAATACTTTAAAATTGTTAAGATCAGAATTAATAGTCGTCCAGTTTGATGGTTATGTAGCTTTCCATATTTGGTGGGAGCTGGGGCGATAGCTGTGGGGAAGAAAGTATCAAATGTAATATCTATACTCAAAAATTTTTCAATGATGCTCGTTTCCAGAACAAAGTATATACATATCTCAATGCTATTAATGCCAAGATCTTAATAATTCACATGAATCTGTTACAGTACATCTCGTGTAGAGATTATATGTACGTAAGCGCACGGAACAGTTGTTTATTAGTTAAAAGTTTGAACTATTAATTATTAAAAGGGGCAAATTTTTACAAAATTAATAAGAGAAACGTAAATGACTGTGTCTTAGATTGAGAACTGTATGAACTGTAACTTACTATGATGAGTGAGGATGTGTTCTTGAGTTCACTGAAGACAGAAAACAACTGGTCGGTGCGCTCCGTGTACAAAAATTACGTAAACTATGTCACGGCTGATGGTGGAAGGGGGCATAACATAATATAATCTACCACAACATAACATGACATGATATTGTATTGCATGATATGACATACATAACAACTTACCATACTGCATATATCATAACACAGCACAACGCAACATAGCATACCATAACATAACGTAACATTACATATAACATAACATAGCGTAGAATAACATAACAATCCTTAATATACCATAACATAACATAACATAACATAACATAGAATAACATAACAATCCTTAATATACCATAACATAACGTAACATTACATATAACATAACATAGCATAGAATAACATAACAATCCTTAATATACCATAACATAACATAACATAACATAGAATAACATAACAATCCTTAATATACCATAACATAACGTAACATTACATATAACATAACATAGCATAGAATAACATAACAATCCTTAATATACCATAACATAACATAACATAACATAACATAGAATAACATAACAATCCTTAATATACCATAACATAACGTAACATTACATATAACATAACATAGCATAGAATAACATAACAATCCTTAATATACCATAACATAACATAACATAGAATAACATAACAATCCTTAATATACCATAACATAACGTAACATTACATATAACATAACATAGCATAGAATAACATAACAATCCTTAATATACCATAACATAACATAACATAACATAACATAACATAACATAGAATAACATAACAATCCTTAATATACCATAACATAACGTAACATTACATATAACATAACATAGCATAGAATAACATAACAATCCTTAATATACCATAACATAATATAACATAACATAACATAACATAACATAGAATAACATAACAATCCTTAATATACCATAACATAACGTAACATTACATATAACATAACATAGCATAGAATAACATAACAATCCTTAATATACCATAACATAACATAACATAACATAACATAACATAACATAACATAACATAACATAACATAACATAACATAACATACTACTACAAATAAACATACAGGTACCACAACATAACGTAACATAACATAAAGTAACATAACACGTCATATCATAATACACCATTCCATAATCTATCGTATCGTATCATAACATAGCATACTGTACCATAACAGCAAATCATATAATATACCATAGCACACCATACCACAACATATTGGTACCATACCTAATCATAACATAAAATACCATTTCATAACACACTATATCATACCATACCATTTCGTTCCATACCATATCATAACAACATAGAACACCATAAAATACTATAATATTATGTATCATATCTTACCATAACTTGCCATATCATAATATATCATATCGTGCCCTACAATATTATACATCATATCATACCATGCCGTAACATAATGCACCATAACATATACCATACTATACTGTATCATATCACATACCATAACATAGACCTACCAAATCATACTATACAATCCCACACGATAACATAACATAACATGTCATACTACACCATTCTCGTATTATATTCTCATATATTCTTGTATTATAGTAGTATATAACTGTATATTCTATCTCAAGTGATTTTGTTATCAAAATGTTCTATTCTTATTACGTATTCCATACGTCTTTTATTGATACAACATCTGTAATCGTCGAGTTTATTTCGAGCAGTTTATGATATGGTAAATTGAATTCAATTTAAACAAAAAAACACGTCAATTTAGAAACTGAGGGGGAAGTCTGAAACCAGGTTTAATTGCATTTTAGATTTCACCCCCACCCCAGCCACCCTTACTTTGAAATTTCAAATGGCACCCCTATATTATTATATTTAAATACGAAAGAGCATTAAATTGTTTATACACCTCATTCATTTGTTTTCGCATCTTTTGTTTTCTATCGTCGCCTGGCAACCTGGATTATTGTTATTATCAGTTGATTGTAGGATGAAAAAACAACTTATTTTGTGTAATTTCCTAAATTTAATCAATAAAAATTATTTATGTTCTCTCTTGAAGGATATGCACCATTTTAAAATAATTTAATATACAAACATAACTGTTACATGAAATGCTCAATAGGTTTTTGTAGCTTTATTCTCTTCAGCGCTAATCAACAATAACAAAAATATAGGTTGCCAGGCGACGATAGAAAACAAAAGATGCGAAAACAAATGAATGAATTGAATTCAATTTAAATAATTAGTTATTTAGATTGGGGCGTTTTGAAATGAAAACCCTGTATGTAATTGTCTACTTTATTTTATGTAATCTCTAAGGCATCTTCTTTTGTGTTGTTTTATATTCTGTTTATGCATTTCATGCATGCATCATTATTCTAACTCGATTGAGTGGAAGAGAAGGCCTAATGGTTTTAACTCTGCCAGGCAATGTAGCCTAAAACTACTACTACTACTACTACTACTACTACTAATACTACTACTACTACTACTATTACATCATACTATATTATACCTTACCATAAATTAATATACAATAACATAACATAGCATATTATACCATACCATGTCGTACCACAATGTACCATATCATAATATAGTACACATACAATACCATAACATACCATACCATTTGTAGTACAGTCTACATATTTGATGGCTGGAGAGGCATGCGTAGTGTAGGATGTTGGAGTAAGCTTAGCGTGGGAGCACAATCAGCACGCAACTCGTCCCTTCACGGGTGTAATTGGGCTCCATAGTTGCTTCATGTCCCGCCCGATGAGTTCCTCTATACCTCCGTGTATAAATATCAGCGTTTCTGTGGGATGAAAGCGAGATCGAAGTGTATACACCTGCTTGAAAAGACGTTTGACTTGGAACTGCAGCATGAATCAAGCTCACAGCGCTGTCAGCAATAATAATGGCGGCCAGCTGGGGTGTAGGGACTCCCTATTCAGGCGTCACAATCACTTTAGTTGCACTGAATGCCAAATCGCCTTCATTGATCAGGCGTGTGTTGTTATTATTATCTCTAACTGTTCATTGATGGAATATCAATTCAACATCCAACGCAAAGGCTTCATTCATTAAAAATACAAACCCGGTGTTGACTGATAGAGGCGCTACTCCTCATTAGAGAAGTCCCTCCTGCGACCTCAGCACGTGACATAGAAATGTTGAATATATATTTGGAACGGTGCAAGAAACGAGTAATTTTATATACCTTCTTCTTGTAAGCAATCCAATTTAATTCCTTGACAGCAATCGTCTTTGAAATTGAAAGGGTTATTGTCTCCTAAAAGACACATTTCCTCACTTTAAGTTTTACGAAATTTCCTAGAATTATATTTTCATAATATTGGGTATGTTGTTCTTGCCGACAAATTATATTCTCTAACATTTGTTTAAGAAATATATAGAATGATTCAAAATTTATGTCAATCCGCTGCGAAGTGAGGAGGTTCAGGACTAGTCACGCTATTACCCGAGTTTCGATTTACAATTGAGGAAAACCTCGGAAAAAGCCAAACCTGGAAATCAACCTAAGTGGAAATCTATCCCACGTCCGAATTCATCTCTGAAGGAGCAGGTGAAAGCTCTACAATCTGAGCTACGCCCATAACCCTTTTATACAAAACATCCAAATCTCATAGAAGGTTTAAACTTACATGTTTTTTTTAATGTTCTTTTTTTCTTACCTTTTCGAATAATGTTAGCAATATTTCCTTTCGGAATAAGAGAAATTTCAGACAACAGGAATTTGGATTGGTGCGGTACTACTGTATTGGGCCTACATTTCTTGAGCATCATTTCCTGATAAATTGACTCGACGATACTGAATATAAACAAAATTCGTCCAATAGTTTAGTAGAAATCGCTGTGCACAAACTAGTACTAAAATTATTATATTTCTTATACATCATTCCCTGATAACTTGACTCGTAGATACTGAATATGAACAAAATCCGTCCAATAGTTTAGTAGAAATCGCTGTGCACAAACTAGTACTAAAATTATTATATTTCTTATACATCATTCCCTGATAAATTTACTCGTAGATACTGAATATAAACAAAATCCGTCCAATAGTTTAGTAGAAATCGCTGTGCACATACTAGTACTAAAATTATTATATTTCTTATACATCATTCCCTGATAAATTTACTCGTAGATACTGAATATAAACAAAATCCGTCCAATAGTTTAGTAGAAATCGCTGTGCACATACTAGTACTAAAATTATTATATTTCTTATACATCATTCCCTGATAACGTGACTCGTAGATACTGAATATGAACAAAATTCGTCCAATAGTTTAGTAGAAATCGCTGTACACAGACAGACTAGTACTAAAATTATTATATCTCATGTAATATCATTCTCTGATAAATTGACTCGTAGATACTGAATATGAACAAAATCCGTTCAGTAGTTTACTAGAAATCGCTGTGCACAAACTAGTACTAAAATTATTATATTTCTTATACATCATTTCCTGATAAATTGACTCGTAGATACTGAATATAAACAAAATCCGTCCAATAGTTTTGTAGAAATCGCTGTGCACAAACTAGTACTAAAATTATTATATTTCTTATACATCATTCCCTGATAAATTGACTCGTAGATACTGAATATGAACAAAATTCGTCCAATAGTTTAGTAGAAATCGCTGTACATAGATTGACAAATCTAAAATTATTATATTTCATGTACATCATTCCCAGATAAATTGACTCCTAGATAGGCCCTACTGAATATAAACAAAATCCGTCCAATAGTTTAGTAGAAATTGCCGTACACAGACAGACTAACTTTCAAATTAGGCCTACTATATTTCTTGTACATCATTCCGTGATAAATTGACTCCTAGATATTGAATACAAATAAGATCCGTCCAATAGTTTAGTAGAAATCGCTGTACGCAGACAGACTAGTACTAAAATTATTATATTTCATGTACATCATTCCCTGATAAATTCACTTGTAGATACTGAATATGAACAAAATCCATCCAATAGTTTAGTAGAAATCGCTGTACACAGACTAGTGTTAAAATTATTATACATCATTCCCTGATCAATTCACTTGTAGATACTGAATATGAACAAAATCCATCCAATAGTTTAGTAGAAATCGCTGTACACAGACTAGTGTTAAAATTATTATACATCATTCCCTGATAAATTCACTTGTAGATACTGAATATGAACAAAATCCATCCAATAGTTTAGTAGAAATCGCTGTACACAGACTAGTGTTAAAATTATTATACGTGTACATCACTCCCTGATAAATTGACTCGTAGATACAGAATACGAATATGAACAAAATCCGTTCAATATTTCAGTGGAAATTGCTGTGAACAGACAATTAGATAGACAGGTGACATGATCGAAATTAACTACTTCTTCAGTGTCAGAATTCTCAAGACATTTGTTGCTGGTATAATTTCGAAACTGTTACAATAATTTCTCTCATACTTCATATAATGGGCAAGTTAAAACACGTGTATATGACTTAATACAATGTTGAATTTTTATTACGCGCAATTTGAATAAATAAGCAGACATCCAGACGTAAGCCACGTAAAGAATCCGCGTATGAATGTATGTGATGTAGGCCCCGGTATCAATAAAAATATCTGAGGTCTAGAAAAACTCCCAGCGGTATGCAATTCCCTTGTTTATTGAAGCTCTTTCCAAATGTATCAAAGTGTGACCAAACAATTCAGATGGTCTTCTTTTCTTTTTTTCCCCTTCGCCCTGTAGCAATCCACATTCTTATTTGTGTTGCGTAATAGTCGCCTTTATGGTGTTTTAATGTGACAGCACGTACTACGTCCCAACTTTTATATTCTACACTTTAAAAAGAATCCTAAAAAGCGAATTCTCAGATTCAACGTTCATTTAAGAAACATTGGAGTCTCATACTAGACAAGAGGGGCACTCCGGGCTACAACACGCTTTTCCTACTTGATGTCAGCGTGGAGGATAATAATGTATCCAGCTAACTTATCATAATTAAGGCACAGTACTTGCAAAGTATTAAGTTAGTCAACGATTTCTTAACAACGATACCTAAGTTCGACTCCAGAGAGATAATATGAATCGGGGATTGCAGAAATAGCACATGTCATGAAAACTAAATTTTTCAGTAGATATAAAAAACGGTATTACTGGTGGTAGACCACATCATTGGTTATAATACTGGTTCTTCACACAGAAGTCTAATAGATGTGTCGCTTTATACCAAATTTATCGGAATCTAATGAATTGTTAATGAAATAAATCAATTATGGTAGGAACGATCATGATTTTAAAATCAAATGTAGGAAACAGAAAACGGATGTAGATAAATTCTCATTTTTTAAATAGAACTATAAATGATTGGAATGACCTACCTGCAGCGGTCTTTGAGGGCTGTCCTTCCTTAAGGAGATTCAAGAATAACATAACAAGTTGTGTATAAAGTGCAAATTAAAATTAAGGTGACATTTAACATTTAGTTTTTTTTAAGGTGACATGTATTTATTTAGCCTGACGAGTTACTTCCTTGGTTTGAATTGTAAATTATTTAAAAATAGCGTGTAAGAGGGCCTTAGACTAGAAATGTTTAGTTTAAATGTAGTTCTGTTTATAAGTATGCATAAGGGTGTAATTATTTGCTTTATTTGAACTGTTGTATCAGTGAAGCGAGGTGAGACAGTGAAGTTATGGTTTTACAGTGCAGTGAATAGTTCCGATCAGTGATAATTTATAGCGTCAATGAAATGTGTTCTATAGTGTCAATGAAATGTGTTATAGTGTGTCAGTGAAATGTCCTAAAGTGCCAGTGAAATGCGTCATAGTGCCACTACAGTGAATGAGATGAGAGTAAAGTGAAAGACTATTGAAACTTATGTAGGGCCTATACATATGTAGGTTGTATTGTAAAATTGGGTATTTTATTTATGTTTTATTATTAATTGTAATTATTGTGTTAAATTGTATTGTGTATTCTTATTGTATTGTATATTGTGTAATTGTGTTGTGTGTTGTAAATTTTATTGTGTATTGAATTGTAATTTTATTGTGTATTGTTTATATTGTGTATAACTTACCACTGCCGCCGGGTGCTTGCCCACTTGCAGTGTAAATAAATACATACACATACATATATAAGCTTGAAATATGCTGTTTCTGCAAGAAATCAAAATTGTAGTATAATAATTTCAGTTCAACTAAAGTTTATTTAAATGTCATATTAAGAATTCAGATAAGTTCGTAAATTATAATATCAAATAGTTCGTTTAGTTTTCAGTCTATCACTTATCAAGGTATGGAAGCAGAAATGAATTCTGTTACATCAATTACAATATATTAAATTATACATCACGAATATTTTCGACTTTTCAAGTAAGTCATCTTCAGGTGATGTGATTTGCTGACAAAAACAATTGAACATAGGTGAAGAGATACAATGAGAAAAACACACATATAAAACACATGTAAAATTTAATCTTGCTTACTCATTTTAAAAATGGTTATAAATCATGGCGTCAAACGTAGTATTGAATTAAAAACATTCAGATAAAAACAATCAAATAAATATGGCTCCGATTAGGAAAAAGTTACGTAAAAGGAAAGTTACGTGAAGAGGATCTGATTGTTTATAAAGATTGCTCCATAAGAGGGATCAAACAAAATGAAACTATAAGATATTTGGGTGTATCATTCAATGAGGAAATAACATTTGATCGGAAGGCATTTATGTTAAGTCTGAAAAATGATTTGGAAAATTTAGTATCCACCTCCATGCTCCGTCCAGATCAAAAGCTCAACATTGTTAACCAGTATATATGGCCTAAATTGATCTACCCATTACAAATGGCTCCTATCCATCAGTTACCAGGAACATTCCTAGAAGATATTGATAAGTTAATCCGTAGTTCTGTTAAACAAATGCTTATGTTGCCATCTGATACACCTACTAGTATGTTATATGCAAGCAAAAACTACAGAGGTTTGGGACTAGTCAGAGCATCATGGGAAGCGTTCTTGCAACACTGCAACATCTGCATCACTTTAATATTAAATGAAAATCCTTATGTAAATAGTATGCGACCTTTGATGTCTGAACTTAATTCTTCCTGTCAACATGTAAGTCTCCCTTGTCCAGTTGAACTTCGTAAATCTGTGACTAGGAAATTAAGAGAGGAATTAAGAAATGCAGAATTCGAATCGTGGAAAGTAATGCCTGGAAGAGGCAGAGGTGTAGAATTGTACAGCCAACGCCTGGATTTTTAATAAGTCTGGACTATCTACATCTGAATGGGTAACCTGCCTCAAAATGAATGCCAATTTAGCAGCAGTTAGAGGAGTACCTGGTCGCTCTTAGGACGGATCCCGGTGCAGACATGGCTGCCCGGAGACTGAAACCCTTGCCCACGTCCAAGGTCAGTGTAACAGAGGTTTACTCCTCCGAAATGCCAGACACCATCATGTTCGATCCTTAATTGCAACTGCTTTAAGAAAAAAGTCTTGGACAGTAGAAGAGGAAGTTTTTTGCCTTGCTACTAATGGCTGCTCTAGACGTATTGACATCATAGCGTATTCCCAGACTACCAAGAAAGGATATATAATTGATCCTACCATAAGGATTGAAACGGGGAGTAGCCAGCCGGAGGATGTCAATCAAGAAAAGATCAACATTTATCTGCCAACAATTGATTACTTCAAAGCAAAATACCAGCTTGAAGACATTGAGGTGATTGGTCTTCTTATTGGAGCTCGTGGTGTGATTCCCAAGTTCTTGGAACGCTTCAGGAAGACTTTTGAACTACCACAGACACTTACTGCTGACATCATAACTTCAGTTTTGAAACGCTCTTGCCAAATTCTGAGTCATCATATTCACTCTGTTTAATTTTTTTTCTTTTCTTCACTTTATAATTCATATATGTTTATTTTAATTTTTTTTCTACAAAATTTATGTAAACATTTAATATCGTAAAATTAATGTAGGAGAGTATACTGAGTCCTTCTGAGCTACCTCCAATGAGAGGCAGTTATTACCTTACCTGATCAAATGGCAAACATTGTGCCAGTGTTGAAGAATTAAAATTGTTTAAAATTATTTGAAACTGAAGGCTTGGGGCTTGTTCATTTTCAACATGATGGAATTCTGTAATAAGTAGATTTAATATTATATAATATGTAACAGAATTCAATGGAAACATATAGCAAGTAATATAAAGTATACATATTCAAACTAAATGATATGTCAATCTTCATTAAACTATGGTATTCACTTAACTTTAACCCTTGATTTCTCCGTTTTTAATAAATGGCGCTTGACCCAATATGGCTCTGAAGCCTACAATTGTAACATTTCATTTAAAACTAATTTAAACTAAACATGACCCGTATAATAGCTGCTCATAAACGGTTTGTGAGAGTTGGGGGCGGCAAATTTTAGCACTGCCTAGGGGAGGCACTATACCTAAACTCGGTCTTGTATGTGATTCATACCAGAAAATATGTAATTTCTAATCGCATTCAAAGACTGGACAAGATCTTTCCTTGTTGCGATGTTGGTTTATTTGAGTGAGACTAGACTCGGCGTGGTTTCATCGCTTGGCGTGTTCCTATAGCAGATTATGTTTTCAGTTTTGATAATACGATATCGGGGGCCGTGGTCGTAGGCAGAACGTGAGGAGTAGTACCTATAGAATGTAGATTGATTATACAGATTCCTTCCATCAAATGCAGTAATCATTAATGGGGGGTTTTGCCTTGATTCCCACTCCTGCCTTGATTAGCTACGAGTGTATCTGCAGCTACTGGTTTTCACCTGCACGTGATTGGCCACTCCCTAGCGCTATCTTGGAGCAGCTTCTGGGATGTTACACCACGGACAGAATACTAACTATATACTTATTGTCTCTCTCTCTCTTTTCAATTCTTTATTCCAGTATTAACGGACACGATTTCATGCGTAAGGTTACATTTTGGAGGCCTGTTACTCCACGAAAAAGCTATGCTCCGTACAAAGTAAATCGTAACGCGATAGAGAACTCTCAACTACAGACTTAATTTGTGTTCCTGACGGTGACCATGGAAACGGCAATTCATTACGAATACGTTGCTGCTGTCCATATCGAGAGTCCTGGATATAGGCCTACAATTTTCTTTGAAAGAAATTTACTGCAGGTAGCAACATAATGTTACAATGGACAACAATGAACCGTTGAGTTGTAAGTTATGTATTTATGTATGTATTTATTTACACTACAAGTGGGCAAACACCCTGTGGCGTTGGTAACTTAATTACACACAATAAAAATAATACACAATACAATTAAAATACACAGTACAAATAATACACAATAATTACAATTAAAAATAATGCAGAAAATAACCTAATTAATATATATTTCCTATTTTCTGCCTTCCTCTTAGTCTCTGCATATGATCCGCATATATTATAATATATATTAACGTCATGTATCATGTGACATCTTCTTCTGCCCCGAAACCCTTCACCAATTCAATATTCCTTCCACTGCATTCTTCAGAAGGCAGTTTCTTCTCAACCAATTCCTTTTCCTCTTCCTGATCAGTTTCAGCATCATTTTTTCTTCACCCACACTTTCCAACACAGTTTCGTTTCTTATTTTGTTTGTCCATTTCATACGCGCCATCCTTACCACATCCACATTTCAAATGCTTCTATTCGCTTCTCTTCACTTCGTCTTAATGCCCATGTTTCTGCCTCATACATTGTCACACTCCATACAAAGCACTTCACTAGTCTCTTCCTTAGTTCTTTTTCCAGAGGTCCGCAGAAGATACTCCTTTTTCTATTAAAAGCTTCGTTTGCCATTGCTATCCTCCTTTTGACTTCCTGGCAGCAGCTCATGTTACTGCTTATAGTACACACCAAGTATTTGAAGCTGTTCACTTGCTCTACTGCCTCATTTATAATTCGCAAGTTTACGTTCTATACTTTTCTTCCTATGACCATGGTCGTCGTCTTGTTGACATTTATCTTCATCCCATACTGCTCACAACTGTTATTTAGCTTCAGTAGCATATCACTTACTATCATCTCTTCTTCTGCTAACAACGCCATATCATCAGCAAATCTTATGCACTTATTCTTTTTCCTCCCATATTCTGAAAATAGTTCTTCAATAAATCCTCCAAGTAGATGTTGAACAGGGTAGGTGATAAAGTGCATCCTTGACGTACTCCTCTTCCTATTTCACTTCTTTCTGACATTTCTTCTCCTATCCAGATTTTTACTCGTTGTTTCATATAAAGATTACTGAACAACCTCCTCTCTTTCCAATCCACACCAATTTTCTTTAGAATCTCCATCAGTTTATTCCAATCCACTCTGTCAAAATCCTTTTCTAGGTCCACAAATACTATATACCGTAGAATGCGGCTACTTTCATCATTTTGAAAGTATAAATTGCCACAACTTTTTAAACATTATATTTTTTAATATTGAAAAAATTTCATAATATTGCACAGATTATAGGTACTCATTAATTACAAAAGTGTTTGATTTGAACTTATAATTTTGGTAGAAAAAAAATAAAATCATAGTGATCAAAGTCATACCCTGAGTGGAGCGACTTTGATACCTCTGGTTTTTATACGCTAATATCAACGTCACCCATGAGAGAACTACTTCAGTGGAAAAAAAAATAATATATATTCCCTTTATATTTTATTCGTTTATAAGATGGGGTGACTTTGGTCATAGGATTACATTATTCATACAAAACAGAGAACAATTTAATTAATATTATAGCTCAAGGCACAAATAATCACAGTAATTTGAATTAATAATTGTAATATAGGTTATAATATATCTGAACCAAATTCACATAAACATATCGCCTTTCGTTTGTTTGAAACTGGGCATTATTTGAAACAGAGTAGAATTGATTCAAAGTCATGATTCAAAAGTCACCCTATTCTACGGTACACTTCTTTATTCTTCTCTAGGTATTTTTCGTCGATTATTCGTAACAGTCCAATTGCATCTCTCGTACTTTTTCCCTTCCTGAAGCCAAACTGCTTTCAACTTTCCATGTTAGAATACAAACGTCGATTCAATATAGGCTACTGTTTATTCATTTTAACTTACATTCTATTCTTGACTTGATTCTCTACTTTTTTCTTCGTAATTATCCCTGTTTCGTAATAATTTATTAGTTTTGTAATTTTATTGAATCTTTGTTATGTTCCTTAATACAAAATAGTTATTTATAGGAACAGCCCTCGAACACGAGCTTGCTGAAACGGGTGTGCTACATAAATAATATGTATTTATTTTGTATTTTATGTAGCAATAAATACTAAATACTAAATATAGTAATGCCCCACTTCGATTATTGTGATTTTCTCCTGACTGACCTCAATGTCAACCAGTCGCAAAAATTACAACGTGTTCATAATTCTTGTGTTCGCTTCGTCTGCGATGTCCGTCGCGCTGACCACATTACCCTATCCTTCCAAACTCTAAACTGGCTACGGCTTAACGAACGTAGAAATTTTCATTCTCTTGTTCTCCTTTTCCAAGTCCTTCACACTTCTACACCTACCTACCTTGCCTCCCGTTTCAGTTACCTGTCATCATATCATAATCTCTTCACACGCACGCAAAATAGCCTCATACTAGCCATACCAACACGTAAGACATCATCGTATTCATCATCATACACAATCTCGCTCTCTCGCTTGTGGAATACCCTACCCAGTGACATCAGAGACTGTCGGAATTTAGTAGCGTTCAAAAGCAAACTTATTAAGCATTTTCTTACTGCGTAGAGTAGGTTTAATTTGTACTTAATCAATAAAAGAAATGCTTCTCTCTTCTTAACTTTTACAATAAACTGTCTAGCTTTTATTAATCAGTTAATCTTTTAGTACTGTGATTTTTATTGTATCTGTAAATTTTAATATTAATTGTAATTATAATTGTAATTGTATTCTTAATATTGTAGTTGTAATCCCCTGGTAGAGGGGAAGAGAAGGCCTGATGGCCTTATCTCTACCAGGTTAAATAAATAAATGCTAAATATATTATTACTGAGTGAATTAGTGACTTAAATTGCATGAAAGAAGAAGAATGACAATAAATTAGGCCTATGCACTGAACTTAAGTATTTGAATATAGATACGAGGACAAAATAGTCCTAAGAAACATTATGCATGCAGTTAAGAACTTAACAGTCACGCCATCCAGCTGGTATTTACATTTGTGTGTGCGCGTGTGTGAGGAAGGAATTTCCGCCTACCTTATCAATCAAATTTTGATCATCTGCACATTCACGCAGGGTTAACCTTTAACGTTAATTGCAACGTCTAATTAACGACACTTCATTAATGTCAGCGTGATATTACGTAAATCGGAGAGCAGAAGCGCCATCGACCGCCGCGCCGCCGGGGCAGGTGAGGAGAAAGCAGCAACCTGCATAATAAAACACGGGAAAGTGGCAGGTGTATGACACAACTGGAACCATCTTACATGGCAATATAAATATAAAAAAAATGGTTTACAAGAAGGTACCGTGAAATTGATACTCATCTTTTCTGACAGCACTCCCCTTGCGTCGTCAACGATGTATTGCATAGCAGTACAGGTGCTGCTACCTGTTGATAGGCCCTAGAATTAAGGACAGTGTAATTATGCTGTTCCCCTTTGTATGCTGCGCTGTGGATTTTTTTTATAGAATTATAATGCAACCAATTACAGGGAGTTCTACTTTTGTTATACATTTTCGGGATGTCTACAAACTACTTTATTAATCACCGGAAGAATAACTGACTTGCTATTTCATATTACGTGCCATTACTTTCCTACGCCTACTTGCCTGCAGTAAATCATGATTTTTGATGAAACACCTTTAGATTTATTTGTGATTCAATTATTGAATATTTCCCGTCCAAATGCAGGTCCTTCACTACAAACCCAGCATTCTCGAATCTTCTCTCTTTTCCGCTTTCCTCTTAATCTCTGCATACGATCCATATACAGTGAAACATAATAATAATAATAATAATAATAATAATAATAATAATAATGATTTATTTTAGCTGGCAGAGTTAAGGGGAGGAAGAGGTGAAATTTTCGAACAAAACTGAAGAAAAAATGAAAATTAGGTTTTTTCCATTTTTATTATCTTTATTTTAATATTCCGATGTTAGTTTTTGATTTTGTGCCCTTTAAAAGTATTAAATTAAAACCAAGATAACTGTATTACTATATTATGGCAGTACAAATTTTTAATAGCCTCCCTATCGATATAAAAAATGAAACTCAAAACATAAAATTATTTAGGGCCGAATTAAAGAAGTACCTAATTTCTCACGCCTTCTATTCTGTAGGTGAATTCATGACATTCAATAACACTTCATAAAATTGATATTAAAACTTTGTGTTGTACTAGTAGACTATATTGTAAATCTCGTCTATATATATTTTCAGTCTAACTAATAAACCGTGTATAGTTTTTTATAAGAGACTTATGCAGTGTTGAGACAGAAAACGTTACTAATAAACCGTGAATTAGCTATGGACGTATAAACAGGCTGCAACTATACAATGGGAATTGCTTTGCAGTAGTTATATACACGAAACCCCTTGTTTAAGCGTTGTATATAGGGAAAAAAATGGCCGCCCCTCTAACAGCTGTTCGTATCGACTGTCATTTTATGATGATGGTTGCCTTGTAACCACAGAAGAACAAACCAAAGATCATAGAATTATTACAATAATATTGCTGTAGCTTGTACTCTTTGACCAAAATGTAGTGTGGTAATCGATTAGAGCCAGTTGCACTATCGATATTTAACACGCCACACTAGAGCGCTCTACCGGATGCAATAGAGAACCTCAGATATTCTATTACCTTTCGTAACGAAGTAATGACGAGACTATGACGTAGCTGTGTAACAGTTATACTGTAATACACGACGTATGTTGTGATTATTAGTAAGGAATTTACACACGACTTATAAACGAGCTACTCATTGTATAAGTATAAGGCAGTTAAACGTCTGTATATACAGTTTTTATTAGTAAGACCGATTATCTAGACTGTGACTATAAATTAAGATTTTATAATAGTATTAAGTTTTTTTGACTTGTTCTATATTCTAGCTGTAAGCATGTATGAATACCATGGAATGTTAATAAATACAATACAATACAATTATTCCCATAATAAACTAATACTTATCATTATTTATATACCTTCTCTGAACATATAAATAAAAATAAATATTGAACATTTCTTACAATATGGTGCATGGAGCATTTTATATCAAACGATATAAAGTTTTATAAAATTATTCATATTTACAGAAATATTGTACTTAGAAAGGTGAAACTTGGTATGTTCATTACTAATAACATACTTAGTATTTATGATCAATTTCAAACAAATCGGATAAATTTAGAGAATTTTGAAATATTCACCTCTGCCTCCCCTTAAGGCCGTAAGGCCTTCTCTTCCACTCAACCAGGAAAAAGTATACATACATATGTATGAACTTACAAAAAATTCAACAATTTGATTTAAATAAGAGTTACATTATACAAGAGTTATTTACGAATTAAACAACAAAATACTATTAACTATTAATTAAACACTGAAATACAAACTATGTAGCAGAATAATTAAGCTAAAATACATAGAATGTTAATATATTTCAAATAATGTTAGATAATAGAAAGAGATTATTATGAGACAATTTTGAAAATACAGCACTATCAGGATGCATGTCTAAAGGAAGGAGTAACAATGTAGACAGTGAGGGTGCTATTCATAGACATTTTGCAGCACGCGCTACGAGCGTGCTAAGCTAGCCCCGGCTATCCACTGGTTACTAGTACAGAATTCAAATCATATCCTATCGCTAACACTGGTTTATGAATACGAAAAACGCTGATCATCCACCGGAAGCCCGCGCTAAAAATGTCTATGAATACGGCCCTAATAGTTTAAGTCAGTATGATTGGAGTGAAATGCTAAGAAGATTACCTCTCTAATCTGGGCATATGTGGTTCAATAAAAATTTGTCCAACCTAACGAGGTGTCCAAGGTAGAGGAAAGTAGACATTTTTTTAGTATGCTGTGGAAATTACTGTGCATAATGTTAAGGAACTACAGTATTCAAGCACTCTGTCGTCCGCACCTGTGGAGTAACGGTCAGCGCGTCTGACTGCGAAACCAGGTGGCCCGGGTTCGAATCCCGGTCGAGGCAAGTTACCTGGTTGAGGTTTTTTCGGGGTTTTTCCTCAACCCAATGCGAGCAAGTGCTGGGTAACTTTCGGTGCTGAACCCCGGACTCACTTCACTGGCATTATCAACTTCATTTCATTCAGACGCTAAATAACTTAGATTTTGATACAGCGTCATTCGTCATTAGGTCTAACAGTTTTGCGAACTCTTTTTTTGCAATTTCGTTTCTATGAATTTAATATTGAAGTCCAATTATTGCTAATGTTTGAAACTGTTAATTTAGAAATTCCAAATTCTTCTGCAATTTTCCTACAACTAACACCATAACACAAACTATCAATAACGTCTTTCTTCCTTTCAATGGTTAATTCCACCAACTTACGCTTACCCATATTGAGGCACCTTCAAACTGCGCAAACTGACTCTCACAGATAAACACCTCAACAGAGACTGATTTCTACAATGTAGGCCTACTGAAAATAATTTCGGATCATAAAGTTTATTATTGTGAAAAATAATGTCCCTTCACTCCATACTCAAATTCAGAAACGGTACATGCAAATTTTGCTTTCAGGTAAAGCTCCCTGAAAAGAAGACTTGAATAATTTCAAGGGAAAAATTGTTCCGGGGCCGGGTATCGATCCCGGGATATTTGACTTGGCGCACCAACGCTCTACCGACTGACAAACAAACATTGTGATGGTGGCAGATAAGAAAGTTAATTTTTTTAATTCCGCAATGTTAAAAATGTCAAAAGAAATGCTTATACAAATTTTGGCCACTCGACCGCAATTGTCCACAAAATGATTTTCCCTGGAGACGTTTAAAGAAAAAAAGCACAATTGCATGAAAAGATTTATTGAAACAGATACAGCAATTGTTGCGCTATTTGTCAACATATTCCCCACTGCAATTGATACATTTGTCACATCGTGGGATCAATTTTTGTATCCTAGTACCGTAGAAGTCAGCCGCCTGGGATCGGAACCAGCGTTTGACAGCCGTCTGCATCTCTCTGTCGATCCCATGATATGACAAACGTCTCAATTCCGGTGGGAAGTATGTTGACAAATAGCTAAAAAATTGCTGTGTCTATTCTAATTAATTTTTCTAATGAAATTGTATTTTCTTTCTGTTAACGGCCCCTGACGAACTTAATTTTTTATGGCCCTCGTAATTGCGGTCGAGTGGCCAACATTTGTATAAGCACTTCTTTTGACATTATTAACATGGTGAAAGAAAAATAATTAACTTTTTTATCCGCCCCCATCAGAATGTTTGCTTGTGAGCTACCCAGGAACTTCACCCGACACCGTCTCAATTCTTGTCTTTTTATCCACATACGTCGCTTGGATTGATAACACGTCAGAAACCCGGCCACGGAACAATTTTTCCTTTGAAATTATTCAATTCTGCTTCACAGGCAGCTTTACCTGAAAGCTAGATTTGCACAATATATACGTTACTGTTGGTACGTTAACAGAAAACCACAATTCAACTCACACAAAGTTTATGTGCACTCGATGTGGGTTTCTGACGACTTGTCAGCCACTCGAGGTGTGTGGATAAAAAGGGAAGAATTTAGCAACAGCACAGTTACAAAAAGGACAAAATGGGTAATTCCATGAAAATAGAAATAGGTTCACAGTTGATGTAGGGTAAAGTTGCCTAATGCCGTTATATCCCTAATACCGTGATACTTTTTTAAACTGAATGTCAGTCAAAGCTTTGCGCCAGACATCTTTCTCGAAAGAGTGCATCTTTCAGCTACTTTTGAGACATCGGTGAACTTCCAAGCAAGATACTCAATCCCGTGATATTCAGTGAAAAAAACGTATCACGGAATTACGCAACTTGACCCTACTATACAAGGAAAATCCTTCTCATTTTACTGTCAGCGTATTCCGAATCTCACCGGACCGGTGGACAACAATGACGTCACGCTGCAGCGAAATAGGAACAAAACTGCTGGAAGGATCGATGGCTGACATGGCGACTGTATAAGTTGTTGTCTGTGCTACGCTAGCAGAATTTTGCGAAATTTCCGTACTGCCATCTCGTTCAAAGAAAAGAGAGCATAAACAATTTATTTCTTGAACCGGTAGTAATAACTTTCCGTTGACATGTTCGCTCATAAGCCATTAACATATTGTTTTTACGTTGTGCTCATTACAAACAATATCTGCTAATTCCCGCCCTATACAAGAACCAATCAGATTCACTGATGGCGGCTGATGGAGATTGCCACCACCTCTGCAAGCTGATGGGACCGGTGCAACACCGGTGGAGCATCAGTCACGCCATCACTGTACTTTAAGAGATTAGGTGCAGCTTACAGCAGTAAATTTTTTTGGAAATATTCAAAAAATTTTTTCTCCATTACTGTATCTTGTACAATAATGAAAATTGGTTTGTGTAAAACACTGTTCTTCTGCTATATGACAAAAATATTTTTAACGATTAAAAAAATAATTTATATATATAATATATATATATATATATATTTTTTTTTTTCAAGATTCAAAATGTTGTGAGTCCACTGTGCAGTGATGAAACGTTTCCCTCTTAACTCATAAACTTCTTAACTTTTTCATGTTCTCTCTCTTTTATTTTATTGCTGAAACACATGTTTACAATATCATGCTTTTGAAACACATGTTTGCAATATCGTGCTTCTTCAACTACATTCCTTAATAAATAATAATATGTTTTTTTTTTATTTTGTGTAATAGAAAATACTGATATTTGACCATTTTTAAAATGAATTTAATTTTTATCAGACAATTTATCAATAGTAGAGAAGTGATCTTGCATCATATTGTAGATATGACATGCATAAATACACATAAAAAGTTTCATCACAGAATGTTGGATAGTTTTTTAGTTATGTGGAAAATGCATCATCACTGTACAGTTAACTAAATTTTGAAAAAAAAAAAAAAAAAAAAAAAAGTAAACAATTTTTTTAATCGTAAAACTATTTTTTTTTTTCATATAGCAGAAGGACAGTGTTTTACACATACTAATTTTCATTATTGTACAAGGTACAATAATGAGGGAAAAAAATGTTGAATATTTCCAAAGTTTTATTGTAGAAAGCTATACCTCACTCCTTAATGTTGTCGATCATCTGATATATTCTTCTGTCCCGACAATAGCCACCCGTTCTTCAATACTCAGCGTACAAATAGATTAGTCTGAAACGATAAAGAAATTCCAACGTTTACTCAAAATGCATCGAGACTTTATGTCCACCCTGTATATCGTGAGCTTAGTTCCAGGATTTTAGCTCAAAGAACGTTCTTATTCATTGTTGCCACATACAGCCAAACTATTTGAGTTTACGTTTTCGTTGGTTAACTTTCACAATGCTACCACCATCACCATCAAATGAAACTCCACCATTCATTCTCGGAAATCCTATAGATCTATTAACACATCAATATTAACTGTTTACGCAATTACAATGTATATGACGTCTGTCGTTTATCAGCGTCTTTGAAGATGATGTTAATGATTCCGAAACGTTGTAAATTCTACGCCTCACCATATACCTGGAACATTTAATCCTTAACTACTACCTAATCAGTGCGAAAGACTCAAATCTTGTTAAGTTGTTCTGAATAAAGCAGCGCTTATAAAACTGTCAGCCTCGACTTCTTTTGCCAAGTCAGCCTGTTAGCGAGGCTATTTATTCGTGTTCGATGACTATTACGCATTAATTGACTCTGCCTTGCCGTTATTCCAATTACAAACCCAACCGCATTCTTAAGCAACACTTGCGTAAATAGACTCGTACTATCGAGTTGCTTGAAATTTTGTTTTCACAATGAAAAACAATATGCATGCGTTGCTCCTATTGGCGAGTAATTGACAGTCGTTTATTTTTAACGTGTTATTCTTAACGACACAGGCTATTCAGAGAGGTGGGGTGAGTATTTTAATCAGTCTTTATTTAACAATATTATTAGAAGCTGTTCTAGAACAACAAACGATTGTTAAATGTAATGTCCCTTTCAACTAGGAATACTATTCAGACAGTTGGGTTTTAATGATTTTAATCGGCACTTTTCACTTAACAGCTTTCAAATACATAGGTTGGATAAAAAGTAATGGCAACACTGCTGTCACGTGACGATGGTGCGTTCGAGAGTTGCCAGCTGTATGGACATGAACAAGGACTGTTAGATGAGTTAGTGTAGCCAGCGGCGACAGTACTCTGTCAATCTACTGCAGTGTGTAGAACGTTGACTTTCATAGGGATAGTGCGAGCGCCCTAAGATCATGTTTACAAAACTAGAGCAAAATTCCTTGTTTCAAAATTGAAGTGGCACGAGGTCGTAGTGCACAAGAATGTTTTCAGGGACTGCGTGAAGCATGTGGCGATGTAGCGTTGCCATATCGCACAGTGGCACGATGGGTTAAAGCGTTTCGGGAAGGCCTTGTTGGAAGTGCTGTGAAGGAGATGTTCATTGTGGCGTATGACATTGATGGGGCAATACTGCACCACGCTTTACCTCCAAGGCAGACGGTAAAAGCGGACTACTACTGCAGGTTCCTGCAGCACCACATTCGTCCAGCCCTCAGGAGAAAACGACGACATTTGGGGGTACAGAACCCCATCATTCTTCATGATAATGCAAAGAGTCATACCGCTGCTGCTGTCAAGGACCTCTTGCGTGGCTGGCAATGGGAGATTCTGGAACATCCTCCGTACTCACCCGATATGATCCATGCGATTACGATCTTTTCACCAAAGTGAAAGAACCACTGCGAGGGACCTGGTACAATACCAGAGATGAACTTATCCGTGCTTTAGGGCGGTCAATACGGAACATCAACAAAGAGCGTATTCCGAATCTCACCGGTGAGCAATCCGATGGCATCACGGTGTTCCGAATTCCACCGATGACGTCATTGATGCTCCACCGGTGTCGCACCGGTGCCATCAACTTGCAGAGGTGGTGGCAGTCTCCATCAGCCGCCATCAGTGAATCTGATTGGTTCTTGTATAGGGCGGGAATTAGCAGACGAATAACATCGTGCACTGTTGTGTCATGACGGTGTGTTCTGCTTTAGTTCTGCTGTATTGTTTGTAATAAGCACAACGTAAAAACAATATGTTAATGGCTTATGAGCGAACATGTCAACGGACCAGTTATTACTACTGGTTCAAGAAATAAATTGTTTATGCTATCTTTTCTTTGAACGAGATGGGAGTACGAAACTTTCGCAAAATTTTGCTAGCGTAGCACAGACAACAACTTGTACAGTCGCCATGACAGCATCGATCCTTCCAGCAGTTTTCTTCCTTATTTCGCTGCAACGTGACGTCATTGATGCCATCGGACCGGTGAGATTCGGAATACGCTGAAAGATGGACGCGCTGATGGTGTACGACGCCTTCCAAACACTTGGCAAAAGGTAATAAATAAGGGGGGCGACTATATAGAAGGTACGTAAATGTTGTACCCCTGTGAATAAAGCCATGTCAGAAATATCGAACTGTTGCTATTACTTTTTATCCAATCCAAGTAGTAGTGGCTGTTCATAGAGTTTGAGATAAATTTGTTTGTAATACATTCTTTACTGTCCTTTTCAAACTACAGTCACTACACAGTAAGAATGAGATCATAATTATTCTAATTATAATGGTTTATTCGCCGTCTATTTTGAAACTTTAGACATTGTACAGGAAACTAGAGACATCATTCATTCATTTAGTGTTCTGCCTAAGGGCAGGTCTTTCACTGCAAACCCCTACTTTCTCCAATCTTTCCTATTTTCTCCTTTCCTCTTTGTTTCCTCATATGAGGCGTGTAGTTTCAAAGTTAGATACATCACTTTTTTTTTGTTTCGAAAATGAGTTGATGTTACATTTCATATCTTCATATGATTCTACAGGGACATCGCTTTATTTTTACCAACATTTTTAACATTAACCTGGCTATACTCGGAAACACTCTTGCCCCCTTCCATTACAGGAGTTTCATGTTACTAGTGCAATATGTAAACAAATCATTTTACTAGATATAAGAGGAGAGAAAAGTAGTGTATCTATTTATGTTGTAGGGAAATACGATATTACGATTTTCAGTTTGATCATCACTTTTACGGAATTTATCAAAATACAGTAGAGTAGTAACAATTTTTTTTTTCAAAAACTCAGCTTTTCAGGCGGCTATGTTCGTTATGTAATGTCTACTTTATTTAGCATATTAATTATTGGTGTTAACATACAATATAGAGAGTGCATTTAAATTGAGGGGGTCATAAGTAAAGGGCTGTAAGTGCACTTAAGTTACTTTTGAGAAAATGGGGTTTAAATATTTAAGCTTTCATAAAATCGGTGAAATTTTTATTTAAATTTTAATGTGTGATGCCACTAAAATTTTAGATACTTTTTCTTACACTGGATGCACTTAACTCATGTTATTACAAATGTCACTAGCATTCCTTTGCTTCTAGCCACCTCAATTCAAAAAAAGCTAATCTGAATTTTTAAACAAGTTGCTGAAAATGGTTGCCGTTCATTACAATGCAGGCTTCAATTCTTTACGCATATTATTAAAAACATTTTGAAGCATATTCTCTGAAATTGAATTTATCGTTTCTTGAATATAATTTTTAGTACGATATTATTAATATAGGTTCTTTCTTCTATAGAAAACGCAATCATATTTATGAAACACACTATACACTGCAGTGTTTACTTCACTGCTTGAAGACTTCGAGTGCAACAGCGACCGTAAGTTTGTGTGTCTGACGGGATCAAGGACATTAGTGAAGGGGTGAGAGTGAAGTACATTCAGAAATGCAGGTACAATAAAAATGCAAGTAAAAATAAAATGATGTCCCTGTACAACTGCTGTAGCACTGTTATGCTCCAAAGCCAGATACATCACATGGATTTGTATGATGAAAGAATAGTATTGGTTGCAAATCCTTGGTTCCTTGCAAATGTTTTTCCTTCATACTGAAAAATTATGTTTTAGTGATGTATCTGATTTTACAACTAAACGCCTCATATGATCTATATATCTTAATGTTGTCTATAATCTGATATCTTCTTCTGCCACGAACTCTTCTCCCGTTCACCATTCCTTTCAGTGCATCCTTCAGTAGGCTGTTCCTTCTCAGCCAGTGACCCAGCCAATTCCTTTTCCTCTTCCTGATCAGTTTCAGCATCATTCTTTCTTCACCCACTCTTCCCAACACAGCTTCATTTCTTATTCTATCTGTCCACCTCACACGTTCCATTCTTCTCCATATCCATATTTCAAATGCTTCTATTCGCTTCTCTTCAATTCGTGATAATGTCCATGTTTCTGCCCCATACAATGTCACACTCCATACAAAGCACTTCACTAGTCTCTTCCTAAGTTCCTTTTCCAGAGGTTCCCAGAAGATGCTCCTTATTATATTAGAAGCTTCCTTGGCCATTGCTATCCTCCTTTTGACTTCTTGGCAGCAGCTCATGTTACTGCTTATAGTACACCCCAAGTATTTGAAGCTGTCCACTTGCTCTACTGCCTCATTTAGAATTCGCAATTTATCTTCATTATTTTTCTTCTTATGACCATGCTCTTCGTCTTATTTGCATTTATCTTCATCCCATACTGCTCACAGCTGTCATTTAGCTCCAGTAGCATATCCTTTAGTATAATTTTCTCTTCTGCTAACAACGCCATATTATCAGCAAATCTTATGCACTTTATTCTTCTTCCTCCTACTATCACTTTCCCATGTTCTGAAAACAGTTCTTTACTAAATCCTCCAAGTAGATGTTGAACAGGGTAGGTGATAAAGGACATTCTTGACGTACACCTCTCCCTATTTCACTTCCTTCTGACATTTCTTCTCCTGTCCTGACTTTGACTCGTTGTTTCATATAAAGCTTACTGAACAGTCTCCTCTCTTTCCAATCCACGCCAACTTTTTTTTAGAATTCCCGTCAGTTTAGAGACAATTGTAACTCTTTATTTAATGATTATTTTAACACATAGACACTATGCAGAAAAAATGAGATGATTGCAGTTATTGTAATTCCTTAGTTAAGGTTCCTTTAAAATTACAGATATTACTTAAGAGAAAATTAAATAATAATTATAAAGGATGAATCAAAAGTCTGGAACCATATAAATATCTTCCATATGCTTGATTTTCAATTACTATTGCTCTTACCAGTATTTGTAAGACCAAATGCTCTATCAGTGACACATTCGATTTGTCCCTCAGCTATCTCAAAAGCCGCCATTTTGGATGCAACTTCGAAATTTTAACTGGAAAAGGGGTCATGTAGGTACTCAAAATCATATGAAATTTTCTGAAAAAAAAAAACAATGGTACAATATATTTTGTGATATTTCTAATCGTTTTCAAGTTATTTAAAGATAACTGTCATAATGACACAAACATTACAGACGTGGACAAATTGTTAGTCTAAGTTAAATATAATTATTAGGATACAGTTTTTGTTGGTTTTTAAAATTCAGTGCGGTTACATAATCCAAAATCTATAACAACAATATTATTACATTTCAATATTTTGTATGCAATCCTGTTGCCTTGGTGAGCATTTTAAATATCTTTGGTATGCTGTGTATAAGACATCTGTATAAGACTTCTGGAGTATTTTTGTGCCAAATAGCTATTAATGATTGTGTGAGCCCAACTTTAGTGGTAATATTCAATTTTCTTATCTCTTCTTTAGAAAGACCAGATCCAGATATTCTCGATTGGGTTCATATCAGGAGTATTGTCTGGCCAATTAATTTTTTTGGTGTGGACTGTGGTAATACTGAATATTTTTTGAAACCTTCTTCTTTCTATGGCATGGAGTACCAACTTCCATGAATATACAGTCATTATTAGTAAACCATTCTCTTATAAAGGGTGCGTCAGAAAGAACGGATGGATTTCAAACTATCTATACGCAACGAGGAGAGAGATATAGTGAGGGGACCACGACTGTTGGGTCAGCCAGAGAATGCAGTTTCAGTTGAGAACATGGTGTTGGTCTGGTGTACAACGTGCTTTCAGCGTAAAGACATTTTTGAAAAATTAGGAGTCTGTGATCGCCACTCAGGACTCATTTAGACATCGGACGTCACGCTAGGATTCCAACTCGGAATACAATTTTGCGGTGGGTGGCTTCATTTCTTACCACAGGTTTAACATTAAAGAAGAAATCACCTGGACTAACACGGAGCGCGTGTACACCTGCAAATGTGGAGACAGACAGTAGGTTGTCCGGCCACCTCAACGATCAGCCCGCAAACATGCTATTGCACTGAGATTGTCCGAGGCTACTTCTTTCTTTGGGACCATTTGAAGGCGTAAGTTTGTAAACATCGATCACATACACTGGACGAACTGAAGACAGCGATTCGTGAAGAAATCGTGGCAATTGCACCAGCTATGACTGTGAAAGTGATGCCTGTATCGAAAGCCAAGGACATCATATGAATGATGCTGTTTTCCATAAATAAACTGCATGTATTGGTGAATATGTTAATAACAATAAATTTTTGATTTGATGAATCCTTACAATTTTCTTGCCATGTGAAATCCATCCGTTCTTTCTGACGCACCCTGTATGTGACAGGAGTCTAATCTGTCACAATATTTGCAATAGTAATAGGATCAGTGTTGTGAACATTAAGTACTCATTTACAAAACTACAGAATGATAAACTTAAACAAATAAAAAATAATGTTAGTCTAATCGTTTGTTCACGTATGTAGTTACTGTACCTACAGATATTTTGTAACATGGTACAGTACTAAGGAGACTTTGGAAAATATATTTTTATGCAATTCTGGTAATTAACTTTTCCTGCTTTACTGTTTAGTTAACCTATGACAGTTTCAGTGCATTGTTGTGATTATTTGAAGCTTTCCTATAACAGATTTCTTTATTTTCGTGATGGCATCATCGAAAGAGGAGAGGATTGATATCATTCTTCATTCTGGCGGATGGAAACTGACTTATGCCACTTTTCCCAAGCACTGCAGAATTCATACTTTATTTTAAAAGAAACCCTCAATCATATCCTTAACAACAAAGAAATCTAATCCAGTAAACAGATTAAACCATGAAAAGTAGGCTTATATCTCTGATGACAAAAATAGCAATAAAATACAATGCAACCATCGGGATTCTATGAATCTCCCGTCACATTTCCCCTCCCCTTTTTCTCTTTCGTCTTTCGTTTCGATTAATCTTTCTCATTGTCATTTTACTGTCTCAATTTCGTCATATTTATCTTCTTTCTTTGTTTTTACTTCCTTTCTTCTTTCATTATGTACTCATTTGTCTATATATTTACTCTTTTTTGTTCTTCTTTCTTCGTTTTTATCTCTCTACCACTTATATTTTCTTTATTATCTCCACTTTTTTCTTTTTATATGTTCTATCTTATTTATTTCTTTATCTTATTCCTTTTCGATTTCTGTTTTGTTTTCTTTCCGCACGACTTCAATTCTTTCTCATTTTTTCTGTCATCCATTTTTTCTCCTCTCTCTCTCTCTCTCTCTCCTTTTGTACCGCTCTCTCGTCCGCTTCCTCTCGCCGTATTGGTTTGTGAGGTGGTTATGATTAATAGCTGTTGTAAGAGAGACATCTTAAATCTGTGTAAAGTGCGTTGAATAGCCGCCCAGCTCTACAAAATCTGTGTAGCCAGTCTCTCCATGGTACAGTCAGTGATAGTGATGCAGCGTACACACGCCGGCCAGGACAGAGAAAGCATCTGTTCTTACTTTTGAGGCTATACAAGGAGAATTAAACGCATTTCTTGGGACGTGTAGAGCATGATTATTCTTACATTTGACCTAGTCAGAGGGGTCCAAGGTTCTATACCAGGCAGTATTGTGTACCATTTCTTTCATTCATTCATTCATTCATTCATTCATTCATTCATTATATTCCATAGATCTTACATGAGCAATGAAGCTTTAAGTTGTGGAACAAGTCAAAATTTTACAATATTACAATTACAATTTTTACAAATTTTTACAATATTTTACAATGTTTACAGTTTTACAATTTAATAATTTTCTACATTTTTTTTTTACAATTTTCTGCAATTTTATACAATATTTTGGCGAGATGTAGTGAGATGAGGTGAGGTCCGAGGATTCGCCAAAAGATTACCCTAAATTTGCCTTTTGGTTGGGGAAAACCTCGGAAAAAAACCCAACCAGCTAATCAGATCAAAGGGGTGAAATGAAGTGATGCCGAGGACTCGCCATAGACCATCCGCCTTCAGTCCCACGGCTGGGGAAAACCTCGGAAGAAACAATTCAATGAGACCAAAGGGGGATCCAACCCAAGCCCGAACGCAGCTCCGGATCAGCAGCCCAGCGAGTCTGCCGACTGAGCTACATCGATGGCTCTACTAAAAATATACAATACATAGCCAATCAGATTATTAAATTTACAAACGCAAACGATCATTCATCAGTTGACCTATATGTATAATACAAAACAAGTAAGTTAATCAAATTTAAGGCATAAACAATTCAACCAGTTGATATATAGAAATTGATAATACATATCATGCAAACTACTTCAAATTACAAACACAAACAATTTATCAATAGAGCTATACAGATTACTATTCAATTTAAACCATATACAAATCATGGGCCAAAACTATACAAACATATACAATATAAAGTAAGCAGATTAATTCAATGTACAAGCATACTTTCATTAAGCTATACAAATTTGTACAATTAATTTCAAGTAGATTAATTCAATTTATAATCATAAACAACTCATCAATTGAGCTATACAGACTACCATTCAATTTATAGCATATACAATTCATCAGTACTGCTATACAGACTAGTATTCATTTTAAAAGCATATATAATTCATCAGCCAAACTATACAAACATATACAATCAAAATAATTCAATTTACAAACTTATTTTCGTTAGCTATACAAAATTGTACAATTCATATTTTGTTTAGGGAAAGAGACTATGCGATAAGTTTACTCCCACTGCTCCGTTTCCTCTACCGTTTTCTTTTAGCTATTATGACATTATCTCCGACTAGAGGTTAATGAACACCTACTGGTAGGCCTATATCAGAAACTGTAGATATATATTAAATTACCTGAGAATCTTATTTTATTTATTTACTCAATTACTTATTTACTTATGTCTGTATTTTTTATTTACTTGTTCATTTTCTTGTTGTACGTGTTTGTTTAGTTGTTTGTTTGTCGGCTTATTTGTCTGTCTGTCAATCAGTCAGTGTGTTTGTTTATTTATATATTTGTTTATTTGTATATTCGTTTATTTAAACATTTGTATATTTATTTATTCTGGCGGATTTAGGCCAATAGTCCTTCTCTTCCACCCAGTCAGAAACAAAAGAATATAATGACATACAAAATAATTTATAGAATAAGGTATATTAGAAGTTAAAACAAGAAATTCAATATTAAAATAGGTAAAGGTACTGTAATTAAGCAATTTATAAGAACATTATAAAAATAGTCAAGACCTAAGAAAACAAAACAATTAGATACCTGTGGAAATGAAAAATTATAAAATCAAATTAAATTAAAAGCAAATGATAATTAATTATCCCTCGAAGAACATTGGGGCTGGACATGAAAATGTGTAACGATACAAATTAGTAATATAAAATAATAATAGATTTTAATTAGATCTATAATACAGTCCATTACTATAAATCACTAAGATCAAATTTAATACAGCAAATAATAATGCAAATACAAATTCATAAAATGTAATCAAACTTTAGCTAGTACAGAGAAAAAATAATAATGTTTGTAGGACTACTACTGCTACTGCTACTGCTATTACTACTACTATTACTACTACTACTACTACTACCACTACCACTACCAATAATAATAATAATAATAATAATAATAATAATAATAGTAATAATAATAATAATTACAGTAATTTCTGTATGACATATAACGGGGAAAATTTTAGGGCGGACAAGCAGCATTTCCACACCATGTAAAAATCATTTTCCTTCTTTCATAAGTAGCTTACTCTAACGAAGAATGGCAATTTGCTCTCAAATTATTATTATTATTATTATTATTATTATTATTATTATTATTATTATTATTATTATTATTTCAATTATCTCATTGTACTAATTTTATAATTATTTATGCTATTCTACTCTGTTGCATTTGATCAATTATTGATGTAGACTACTTATTGTTTGTACTACATCTCATTGCCATTTTCTGTCATTCATTCTCATCATCATTTGTTGTTTTGTTCTGTTTTGTATCGTGCTAAACTGTAATTGGCCTTGTGCTGTTGTTTTGCACGTTAATATTATAAATAAATAAATAATTACTATTACTATTATTATTGTTATTATTATTATTATTATTATTATTATTATTATTATTATGGTCATCGTTTTGCTCGCTTATTTTGATTGTAATTTCCTGTTGATTAGCATATCAATATTATGAATACGTAAATAGATAAATAAATAAATACATTAATTAAAAAGTAAATAAATTTAATAAGTAAATAAGTAGACTGAATGACTGAATAAATAAATAATAAATAAATGAATAAATAAATAAATAAATAAACAGAAAAATAAAGAAAGAAACAAACAAAGAAATAAACACTAAACAAATAAATAAAGAAACAAACAAGTAAATAAATAAATCGAAAAATAAATAAATAAATAAATAAATACATAAATAAATAAAAAAAGTAATGAGTAAGTTAGTAAAGGAGTAAGCAAGTACAGAAAGAAGTTAGTAAGTAAATAAAGTAGTTAAATAATAAATAAACAAGTAACTAAATAATGAATTAATTATGTAAATAAGTAAATAAAGAAGTAAGTAAAGAAGTAAATAAATTAATAAATAAGTAAATAATAAAGACGCAAAAAATGAAATATGTAAACAATAAATAAGCAAGTAAATAAACATGTAAACAAATAAAAACTAAGTAAATAAATAAGTAATTAATTATGTAAGTAAATAAATAAGTAAATAAGGAAGTAAATAAACAAGTAAACAAATAAAAATATGTAAATAAAGAATTAAGTAAATAAATTAATAAGTAAATAATAATGAAGCCAATAAATAAATAAATAATTAAACAATAAATAAGCAAGTAAATAGATAAGTAAATAATAAATAAGCAAGCAAATAAATAAGTAATTAATTATGTACGAGTAAGTAAGTAAATAAATAAGTAAATAAAGAAGTAAGTAAAGAAATAAGTTAATAAGTTAGTAAGTAAATATATCCTCACTTGTGAGCCTTCTCTCATGTTGTTATAATGCACACACAGTATAATTTCCGTTCTGCAAATCCCGAAGCTGTTGTATCTGTTTAGAGTCAAGCGGTGGAATGTGGTGAAGCGACAGAATGTAACGCTCCGTATTTTACGACTTTCTCCGAAGACCTCGAGTCTCTAAGACAATTCCAACGATTTCAAATCTCCAGCCCATTTCGCTTATTGTGTAGAATGTATTCCATGTCTTCCATTCAGCGTTATGAAGAAAGCCGTTCGAGATGTTTAACAAAACAGGGACTATAATTATAATGATGTAACAATACGATTTATCTGTGAATTTTCAGTTAATAGAAAAATATTTCTGAAAAGTAAATGGTAGACTTAACTTAGCATCTTTGGGATAATCGTTATTTCAACAAACGGTTAGGGATTATGAAAGATAATATATTTCATTCATTCTTACATTCATAGTTTTCTGCCAAAGGGCAGGTTTTACACTGCAAACCCAGCGTTATCCAATCTTTCCTATTTTCTACCTTCCTCTTAGTCTCAACATACGATTCATATATCTTAATGTTCCATTTTGAATCTTGCGTACACTACTTTTAACACTTGAATATAAGTAATTGATTAACTAGTGGACTTACTCGTGTTAAACACGAACATGCTGCATTCAGGACAATGGTACACAGATTACTCAATATACCCACGAGCCAACAACACTGCAATGAAGAAATGAACACAATCAAATACATAGCACAAGAAAACGGTTACAATCCAAACATAATAGACAACATCATAAGAAAGAGAAGACAAAAACTTAACAAACACAAAAACACGCAAAACACAACACAAACACAAGAACACAAGAAATACATCACACTAACATATGAAAACAAAAGCACACATGAGATCGCATCTTCATTCAGAAAACAGAAATACAACATAGCATACAGAACAGAAAACACACTACAAAGACATCTCAACACACAAAAAACACACAGGTTTATACAAACTCACATGTAATAGTTGCGACAAGTTCTACATAGGACAGATAGGCAGATCATTCCAAACACGCTACAAAGAACACATTAAAGCAATAACCAGAGGACACAATACATCTACATACGCCGATCACATAACCAATGCTAACCATACATACAGTGACATAAATGCGGACATGGAAATCCTACACACACAACCCAAGAACCAAAAACTCAACACACTAGAACAATACGAAATATACAAACACACTAAAACACACCCCGATCAAATTCTCAACACACAGATCAATTTCAGTACACACACACACACACACTATTTGACTCCACTTTTCAACACCTTTCAACAATCAAACGCACCCACATAACAGGCAGAGAAGTTCGAGATGACGCCGAGATCTAGTAGGCTCTGAGGATGGTGTGATGAAGCACCGAAACAGCTGTAAGCCGCACAAACTTACATAATTAACACGAGTAAGTCCGCTAGTTAATCAATTACTTATATTAATGTTGTCTATCATCTCATGTTTTCTTCTGCCCCGAACTCTTCTCCCGTTCACCATTCCTTTCAGTGCATCCTTCAGTAGGCAGTTACACAATATACATGGATCAGTAAAAGGAAGAACACATTTAATTATGACAATGTAGTCAAGTTTAATATTGTTTATTTACTGTTATTTCATGTAAATGCGTCTTTATTTTTAATTGCCCATTTATTATTTTTCTTCGCTTAAAATAAATACAATATTATTTTTAGTTTGCAAGACAACTAACCAATAAGTAAGTTATAATTCCAATAACTCTGTATTTTTCAGCGAGCCAACATGGATGTCCAAAGAGCCTATACCAATGTAGTAACTCAATACCACAGTCTACTATATACAGTCGCGAAGCTCAATATGTAGTAAAAATGCAAACATGGGTAGTTGCCCACCACTAGGATCGCTACTATCGCCTCATCATCGCAGATCTCTCCTAGCAGCCGACAAAATATGTTACACTTTCGTTGTCGTGTTCTTTTGGAAAAATTAACACCTTCCTTCCATTATTGAAATATTAAATGCATAAATTTAATTTATTATTTTAATGAAGTATATTAAATTCCACCATAAACTCGAAGATATCTGCAAGAAATAAGTTAATATAATTTTTGTTTGTGCAAAACGAACTGAAATTTACTATAATAGCTTCACTCATTCAAGATTATAGCGATAATTAACTATGAAACCAATAAATATTAATTTGCATTTCTCTTTACAATAATAATGGAAGTATGAATTAATGGAGTAACTTACGTGTACCGGTACTTGTAGTGTAGGCTTACGTAGTCAACAAAGTGGGATGAGGTTAAGCAATAATAATCACACCAGAATTGGAAATAAAACGTGATCAATAAATTTTATTGTAACAGACTTTTTCTACGTCTCTAGTAAAGCAACAAATAAAAATAACAACAAAATTAACAGCTATAATTAAAAACATATCCTTTGAAGAAAAAAGTAGGCATAAGCAATAATAATCCCACCAGAATTGAAAATAAAACGTGATCAATAAATTTCATTAAAACAAACTTAATTTTTCTACGTCTTTACTAAATAACACATAAAAATAATAACAAAATTAATAGCTACAATTAAAAATATATCCTCTGAAAAAAAAAAAGTAGACCTAACCTTTATTTCTCTGGAAATTTAGCAGCCTAAGTGACAGAACTTTAACCGGTATCTAATGTCCTTTCGGTTAGACTGAAACATTTCATTGTGCAATTTAAGGATATAATGTATTCTAACAGTCACAAAGAACTTCAAATTAACAGTTTTGTTTCTGCACAGCATTCTTGTGGAAACCCAGGAACCTTTCTGAATCTTTCGGAAATCGGAAAAAGGATAACTCTGGCCTCTTTCTTTTACTGTTGCTACAGTTTATAGCACTACAAACGTCTCCTCCTTGTCCCATATTATTATTCCAATTATTATATTTTAGCCATTAACATTTTCATTATAACCAATAACGAACATTTCACAAGCATCGATGTGAAATACGCAACGAGCTAGCACTCGACAGAAATACGACACAGTCCAAAGTCGACCATGGACAGTCTATTGTTTCTAGTTGCTAACCGCTTGGAGCGCTTTATCACGAGATTTGCAAAAAAACACCTCAAGCTTCGCGACTGTATATAGTAGACTGTGTCAATACTGTCATACGTTTCAATCAGTTTAGCTCTGAGAGTGATCTACTATCTTGGAGTATGTAGTTTCTTTCTCCATATTCACTGTACCAAGCTTAAAAATTTTGGGCCTGACTTTTTTTCTAATTCCTTGAGATATTTCAAATAAAAGCGTTTAATACAATTTTGTTGGTTTTTGCTTCCTTTTGGAGAAAAAAATTGTTTTATTTGAAAAATATCATAGCGTATTTTAGGAAAGCTACTGAATTAATTCCCAATATGCCCAGTCAATTTAATAGCGCAGTGTATTATGACAATACATGACTGAAAGAATTTTAGTTTTGTCCTTTAAATATGTAGAAATTTGATGCGAATAAGTGTAACACTTTAAAAATCCTTTTCAGAACGAAAAGTTAAATTTCTTCAGATGAAATTTCTGCACATTTAAAGGACAAAACTAAAATTCTTTCAGTCATTCATTATCATAATACACTGCTCTCTTAAAGTGAGTCGGCCTCGGTAGCGTAGTTGGTATAGCGCTGGCCCTCTATGTTCGAGGTTGCGGGTTCGATCCCGGCCCAGGTCGATGACATTTAAGTGTGTTTAAATATGACAAGCTCATGTCAGTAGACATGTAAAAGAACTCCTGCGGGAAAAAATTCAGGCACACCGGCGATGCTGATGTAACCTCTGCAGTTGCGAGAGTCGTTAAATAAACCATAATTTAATTTCTTTCATTTCTAAAAGTGGCTGAACAAATTGCGAATTAAATCAATCGCTTTCCCAAAACACAATATGAACTGTTTCATATAAAACAATTTTTATCTCGAAAAAGAAAAAAAAAACGAAGAAATTGTGTTAAACTTTTTTGTTTTAAATATCTCAAAGAATAACCCTCTGAAATTAATATTACTTACTGTTCATCCTGTATATAAGACAGAAACAAAAGAATTTAAAAGCAAATTTTGGGGTTATTTCCTAAATTATTTTTTCTCTGTAGTCTGAGATTATTTAAATATTTGAATGCATAATGATCTTCACATAGCAGTAGTGTTGTGTAAAATATTCAGATTGATTGAATTAAATTAATAAGAGTAGTAGAATTTTTAAAATGTTCCCCACCCCCATTTTTTAATTGAATCACTGAAAAAATAAATGTATGACGGAAGGCAAATTTTGGTTGCTAAGATACATGTGTGTACCAAAAATGATGAAAGCTGTATCTTTAAAAATATAGAAATTTCATTTTTTTAAGTGGGTTATTTTACGACGCTGTGTCAACATCTCACGTTATTTAGCGTCTTAATGGAATGAAGGTGATAATGCCGGTGAAATGAGTCCGGGGTCCAGCACCGAAAGTTACCCAGCATTTGCTCATATTGGGTTGAGGGGAAACCTAGGAAAAAAAAAAAAACCCAACCAGGTAACTTGCCCCGACCGGGATTCGAATTCGGGTCATCTGATTTCGCGGTCAGACGTGCTAACCGTTACTCCACAGATGTGGACGAAATTTCATTTTGTCTATAGTTCTCCCACACATCATAATTTCGGTCACCCAAAGCCTACTGTAATTAACGACATCGTATTAACATAAATTGCGACTAAATTTCTCGAATGCCAAGAGCCAAAACGTTTCACCTAAAAAAATTTTGAGTTCTGAAACGTCGTCTTTGTCAGCCATAAATTCTATTCATACTGAGCCAGGTTCGAACTTGGGTCTCCGACGGATAAGTTTATCTGCTGACGATGAAATTAATACAGTAACAGAAAGTTAAATTGAGTAAGAGAGCGGAACACTCCGCGGCTCTGCTAGGAGTTGCATGTGAAATGCAGTGGTGTAGTAGCTCTGATACCTGTTTTCTGGACGTTGCTGAAGGGTATGTGACCCGGCTAAACCAACGGTTAGTCAGACCTACCTACCTGTCTGCCTAACATTCCAGAGGTGGAGGCACCCTTAGGAGACGGCAGTCATTCTTCACCCCAACCTCACCTCACCTCTCATCTCGTGGAAACCCTACAATGTTGCCACGTTGTGACTCGATACGTTGCCTGACATCGAGAGCGCTGCTCTATTTGTTTTGTTAATGTTGCCATGACAACGTGGCATTACCGAGAGAGAGAAAGACAAAGTGGCTTGTGTCAAAGAGCGGAAAATTAATTCAGAATTAATTCTGCATTGAATGAGAACTTATTTATCTCCTAATGCGAAATGAAGTGCATATAAATCTGCTTACATGTGTCGAGACACGGGCTATCATAATGAAGGCGAGATTGTGGTTAGCGTGGCTCGAGGCGGCTGCTTTAGACAATACAGGCTCTCTTAATAGAGGTCCGAGTTTGACTCTCGGTAGGTGGAATGATATTTATGGTGGATAAGGAGCATTTGTATTTTTCAAAACGTCACACCAATAAGTTACATTTATAATCATATTATCGTCCTGACATAGGCTCTAATATGTCTCCTATTAAGAAAGGACTTAATAAAAAAAGAACGTTATCCATTATAATCTATTCTACCCTAAATTCTCCTATTTCATTCTCTCCTATTCTACCTCAAGCCACTTCATTCCATCTTTCTGTAACCAGAGTAATTTCTCTTCTCTTCTCTTCTCTTCTCTTCTCTTCTCTTCTCTTCTCTTCTCTTCTCTTCTCTTCTCTTACCGTTTCTTAAAATATTCTCTTTTCTTATGAGCCAACACTATCTCATATTCTTCTCTTCTCTTCTCTTCTCTTCTCTTCTCTTCTCTTCTCTTCTCTTCTCTTCTCTTCTCTTCTCTTCTCTTCTCTTCTCTTCTCTTCTCTTCTTAAAATATTCTCTTTTCTTACGAGCCAGAACTATCGCATATTCTTCTATAGTAGAGGCTTCATATCTGATCAGCTTCAGTAGACGATGCATATCTTGTGAATAGCACTCTGGACTCATGCTTTTAGTCCATGTTCAGGTGTAGAATCGACTCTTGCTTCGGCTTTTATGTAGTTTAATATTTTGCAAGGTTTTCCCAAGTGGAAGGCGAAAGTTAGGTAATCCCATGGTGAATTCTCAGACTCGTTTCTCCAAATTCCATCTCGCTACCACTAATTTACATTTACGGTAAAGTCCACACCTGTGGAGTAACGGTTAGCGTGTCTAGACGCGAAATCAGGTGGCTCGGGTTCGATTCCCGGTTGGGTCAAGTTACCTAGTTGAGATTTTTTTCCGGGGTTTTTCCTCAACGCAGTATGAGCAAATGCTGGGTAACTTTCAGTGTTGGACTTCGGACTCATTATCACCATCTCATTCAGACACTAAATAATCTAAGCTGTTGATTAAAATAACCTACTTAAATAAAATAAAAAATTACGGTAAATAATTTAGAAGTTTATACAGCGCCTTTAAGTGATGTGTTTAAAAGATGTTAAAGTAATTTTAAGATCCAATAGCCAGGAGATTATATATATATATATATATATATATATATATATATATAATTTGGTAGAATGTAAACAACTTCGAAGTTACCGAGCGAGTTGGCCCAGACGGTAGAATTTGAGACTCGAATTCGAGAGGTCCCGGGTTCGAACCCCGTAGCCGACCAATGTGGCTGAGTTTTTCCATGATTTCCCTCAGTCACAAAGACAAATGCCGTATTGTAAATTTACATACCACGATTCATCACCGCCTCAATCATAAACATTCATCGAAATCTATAATCAGTTACATGAACACAAGCCATCTGCAACACACAACAGGAACAGGAACAGGAACTCAACAAGAGTAACAACGACCTACTGATGTACCCACAGACCCTAAATATGCGATATTACCACAGATGTTAAAGCGTGTATAAATAAACTTACAAGAAATAACTTCGACGTTTAACATAAGTCTTCTTTCGTTGTGAATGAAGTAAAACGTGGC